>NC_057386.1:50323320-50332819 GCF_019320065.1 Cervus canadensis | reverse complement strand
TCATTATGGTTTTTATCTTTCAATTTGTTGAATTGTGGTGTATTACATTGATTGATTTGCGATATTAAAGAATCCTTGCATTCCTGGGATAAAGCCCACTTGGTCCATGGTGTATGATTTTTTTAATATGTTGTTTGGATTCTGTTTGCTTAGAATTTGTTAAGGATTTTTTGCATCTCTATGTTCATCAGTGATATTGCCTGTAGGTTTCTTTTTTTTTTTTTTTTTTGTCTGGTTTTGGAATTAGGGTGATGGTGGCCTCATAGAATGAGTTTGGAAGTTTACCTTCATCTGCAATTTTCTGGAAGAGTTTGAGTAAGATAGGTGTTAGCTCTTCTCTAAATTTTTGGTAGAATTCAGCTGTGAAGCCATCTGGTCCTGGGCTTTTGTTTGCTGGAAGATTTTTGATGACAGTTTCGATTTCCTTGCTTGTGATGGGTCTGTTAAGATCTTCTATTTCTTCCTGGTTCAGTTTTGGAAAGTTATACTTTTCTAAGAATTTGTCCATTTCATCCAAGTTGTCCATTTTATTGGCATAGAGCTGCTGGTAGTAGTCTCTTATGATCCTTTGTATTTCAGTGTTGTCTGTTGTGATCTCTCCATTTTCATTTCTAATTTTGTTAATTTGGTTTTTCTCTGTTTCTTAATGAGTCTTGCTAATGGTTTGTCAATTTTGTTTATTTTTTCAAAAAACCAGCTTTTAGCTTTGTTGATTTTTGCTATGGTCTCTTTAGTTTCTTTTGCATTTATTTCTGCCCTGATTTTTAAGATTTCTTTCCTTCTGCTAACTCTGGGGTTCTTCATTTCTTCCTTCTCTAATTGCTTTAGGTGTAGAGTTAGGTTATTTATTTGGTTTTTTTCTTGTTTCTTGATGTAAGCCTGTAATGCTATGAACCTTCCCTTTAGCACTGCTTTTACAGTGTCCCATAGGTTTTGGGTTGTTGTGTTTTCATTTTCATTCATTTCTATACATATTTTGATTTCTTTTTTGATTTCTTCTATGATTTGTTGGTTATTCAGAAGCGTGTTATTTAGCCTCCATATGTTTGAAGTTTTAACAATTTTTTTCATGTAATTGAGATCTAATCTTACTGCACTGTGGTCAGAAAAGATGACTGGAATGATTTCAATTTTTTTGAATTTTCCAAGACCAGATTTATGGCCCAGGATGTGATCTATTCTGGAGAATGTTCCGTGTGCACTTGAGAAAAAGGTGAAGTTGATTGTTTGGGGGTGAAATGTCCTATAGATATCAATTAGGTCTAGCTGGTCCATTGTGTCATTTAAGGTTTGTGTTTCCTTGTTAATTTTCTGTTTAGTTGATCTATCCATAGTTGTGAGTGGGGTATTAAAGTCTCCCACTATATATTGTGTTTGTATTAATTTCCTCTTTATACTCGTTAGCTGTTGCCGTCATATTGCGTGCTCCTATGTTGGGTGCATATTATTTATAATGTTAATATTTCTTCTTGGATTCGATCTTTGATCAATTATGTAGTGCCTTCTTTATCTCTTTTCACATCCTTTATTTGAAAGTCTATTTTATCTGATATGAGTATTGCGACTCCTGCTTTCTTTTGGTCTCCGTTTGCATGAAATATTTTTTTTCCAGCCCTTCACTTTTAGTCTGTATGTGTCTCTTGTTTTGAGGTGGGTCTCCTGTAGACAGCATATATAGGGGTCTTGTTTTTGTATCCATTCAGCCAATCTTTGTCTTTTGGTTGGGGCATTCAACCCATTTACATTTAAGGTAATTATTGATAGGTGTGGTCCCGTTGCCATTTACTTTGTTGTTTTGGGTTCACGTTTATACAACCTTTCTGTATTTCCTGTCTAGAGAAGATCCTTTAGCATTTGTTGAAGAGCTGGTTTGGAGGTGCTGAATTCTCTCAGCTTTTGCTTATCTGTAAAGCTTTTGAGTTCTCCTTCATATCTGAATGAGATCCTTGCTGGATACAGTAATCTAGGTTGTAGGTTATTCTCTTTCATTACTTTCAGGACGTCCTGCCATTCCCTTCTGGCCTGGAGGGTTTCTATTGATAGATCAGCTGTTATCCTTATGGGAATCCCTTTGTGTGTTATTTGTTGTTTTTCCCTTGCTGCTTTTAATATTTGTTCTTTGTGTTTGATCTTTGTTAGTTTGATTAATATGTGTCTTGGGTGTTTCGCCTTGGGTTTATCCTGTTTGGGAACTCTCTGGGTTTCTTGATTTGGGTGGCTATTTCCTTCCCCCCATTTAGGAAAGTTTTGTCAAGCTATTATTCTCCTCGAGTATTTTTCTCAATGGCCTTCTTTTTGGTCTTCTTCTCGTGGAACTCTCTATTGATTCGAAATGTTGGGCGGCGTTTTCACAGTGGTCCCAGAGGTCCTGAAGGTTGTCCTCATTTCTTTTGAATCCTTTTTTCTTTTTTCCTCTCTGCTTCATTTATTTCCACCATTATTATCTCTGTAACCTCACTTATCCTATCTTCTGCCTCCGTTATTCTACTTCTTGGTTCTCCTCCAGAGTGTTTTTGATCTATTCATTCATTAATCAGTTTTTAATTGACTCTTTTTTATTTCTTCTAGGTCTTTATTAAACAATTCTTGTATCTTTTCAATCTTTGTCTCCAGGCTATTTATCTGTAACTCCATGTTGTTTTCAAGATTTTGGATCATTTTTATTATCATTATTCTAAATTCTTTTTCAGGTAGATTCCCTATCTCCTCCTCGTTTGTTTGACTTGGTGGGCATTTTTCATGTTCCTTTACCTGTTGGGTATTTCTTTGCCTTTTCATCTTGTTTAGATTGCTGTATCTGGAGTGGGCTTTCTGTATTCTGGAGGTCTGTGTTCCTTTTTATTGTGGAGGATTAACCCAGTGGGTGGGGTTAGACGATTGGCTTGTCAAGATTTCCTGGTTAGGGGAGCTTGCGTCAGTGTTCTGGTGCATGGAACTTGATTTCTTCTCTTTGGAGAGCAATGGAGTGCCCAGTAATGAGTTTTGAGATGGGTCTATGTGTTAGGTGTGTCCTTTGGCAGCCTGTATGTTGATGTTCAGGGCTATGTTCCTGTGTTGCTGGAGAATTTGCGTAGTATGTCTTGCTCTAAAACTTATTGGCTCTTGGGTGGTGGTTGGTTTCAGTGTAGGTATGGAGGCTTTTGGACGGTCACTTATTACTTAAAGTTCCATGTAGTCAGGAGTTTTCTGGTGTTCTCAGGTTTTGGGCTTAAGTCTCCTGCCTCTGGATTTCAGTTTTATTCTTCCTGTAGTCTCAGGACTTCTCCAACTATACAGCACTGATAAAGACTTCTTGGTTAATGGCTAAAGATTCTCCCCCCGTTAGGGACACCCAGAGAGGTTCACAGAGTTACACGAACATGAGAAAAGGGAGGAGGGAGATAGAGATGAGCAGGAGGAGAAAAAGGGGGACTCAAGAGGAGAGAGACAGATCTACGCAGCTGTCTGTTCCCAGAGTGTTCTCCGTAGCCCAGACACCTACAAAGATTCACAGAATTGGATTGGGAAGAGAAGGGGAAAGGAGGAAAAAGAGGTGTTCTGAGGTAGAAAACAGAGAGTCAAGATTGGGAGAGAATAATCTTCGGTTTAAAAATAGGGCTTCTCTTCTTTTTTTTTTTTTGTAAGGTTATAGTGTATTGAAAATGAAAATTAAGGAGTAGTAGAGGAGTACTAGAGGACTTTAAAAGAAATAAGAGAAAAAGAAAAATAGAAAATAGAAGAGAAAAAGGAAAGAAAAAAAAAGAAAAAAAAAGAAAGAAAGAAAAAGAAAAAAAGGAAAGAAGAAAAAAAAAAAATTTTTTTTTTCCCCCCTAATTAAAAAATCGTAAAAGTCTGTGGAAATGAAAGTTAAGGAGTAATGGGGGAGTAATAGGGGATTTTAAAGGAAAATAAAAGAGAAGAAAGAAAAAAGAAAAAAAACAAAAAAAGAAAAAAAATAAAAAAAAATTTAAAAAAAAAAGAGAAAAAAGTAAAATTATATCTAGGAGTTTCTCTGGAGCTGTTGCGGTCAGTGTGGGTTCGGCTCAGTTTCAGATAGCTCCTCGTTCCAGCTTACGCTTCTCGATATCTACAGGCCCCTCCGGTGTAGTCAGTGTTTCCTAGAGGGATTTTAATCTGTTGCACCAGTCCCTTCTGAAGCGGTTCCCTTTGTTTATTTGGCTTCTGTTTGCCGGTCTCTTCAGAGCCTCATTTCCGCCCTGACACAGGCGGGCGGAGGTGGACTCTTATTCAGGTAGCTAGTTCCGTCGCTCTGCGGGGAGGGTCTGGCGCTGCGGGGCAGGGAGAGGCTTGCGCTGCAGGGAGAGGCTGGCGCTGTGGGGACAGGCTTGCGCCGCGGGGAGGGGCTGGGGCTGCCGGGAGGGGCTGATGCTGCTTTCTCCGTCTGTGCTGCTCAGGCTCCCGGCTGTTCTGTATGGAGCGCGCCCCGCGCTGCGCGAGGTTCCAGCCCTCGGGTGTTCCACAAAAGCGCGGAAGGAAAAGCTGCGCCCCCTCTCTGTGCCTTCCCCGTCAGAGCGGTCCAGGCAGCCAGGGGCTTGGTGGGCGCACTCTCCCCAGGTGTGGCGCGCCCCCTCCCTTCCGCGGACCCAGTCTCAGTTTCCCCTGGCGCCAGTCGGGCGCGCGCGCCTTCCGCCCTCTGCGTCCCCAGCCCCAGTCCCCGCCCGCGCCGGTCGGGTGCCTGCGGCCTGTGTCTCGCCGCGACCTTCCCCTCCCCCCTGCCTCCGGCGGGGCTGGGCCGGTCCGCAGCCTGCGAGCTCCTCTCTGGACCCTCTCGGTCTCTTTGTTCTGCGACCGGCCGGCAGTGTGTTCGGGCCAGTTAATTTACTCTCTCTTTTGGTCTCCCACAGTTCAAGTTGGCAACTCACAGAAGTTCCCTCCGATTGTCCTCAGGGCACTCGGGCCGGACCCTACCCCAAGCAATGCCGCCTAAGAGCTCCCGGGATGGATCTCCGTCCTTAGCTCTTTTGTCTCACTTTTTATCTCTTATATTTTGTCCTACCTCCTTTCGAAGACAATGGGCTGCTTTTCTGGGCGCCTGATGACCTCAGCTAGCGATCCGAAGTTGTTTTGCGAAGTTTTCTCTGCGTCCAGTTATTCTTTTGATGAATTTGTAGGAGAGAAAGTGGTCTCCCCGTCCTACTCCTCCGCCATCTTGGCTCCTCCCCACTTTAGGTTCATCTATCCTGCTGTTTGTCTACAAAGTTTTTAATTTTAATTATACATCCAGTTTCTAGAAATTCTGTTAGGTTCCTTTTCAGATCTTCTTGCTCACTGAATATAATTTGTCTCTTTTCATATTTTTATATCTTTTCTTGTTTCTTTAAAGTTTCTTTAACTTGTTATTCTACAGCTATTAATTTTTGCTATCTTTGTGGATATGAGTCTCATGTTTATTATTTTTGCTGACCCTTAGTCACAGTGGCTTGTTTCCTATGTTTTGTGTTTTGATTGTGTCTGTGTTCATTTATCTCAAGATAGTTTTCATAGTTTAGCCAGCATTTTTAGGTAACTTAGAATGTTTTTTTTTCAGGGTACATTAGTGTTCTATTTGCCTGAAACGGAAGATACAAGATATTTTTAGTTAATTAGGAGAAATAGAAATAATGTATCTATGGTACCATAAAATGGGACTCTGCCTTTTAAAACAGAAATTTTAGAATTTATTCTTTGTACTGTCACTTCTTTTGCATTAACTGTTGTCTTAAACTATAGACGTTTATCTCTATATATGTGAAGTCCTGTTTTACTTGTCTCTGTAAGATATTACTAATTATTTTTTATAATTTATTTATTTTGTTTTTGGCTGCACCGGGTCTTCACTGCTGCAGACTTTTTCTCTTGTTGAGAGTGGGGGCTGCTTTCTAGTTCTGATACTTAGACTTCTCACTGCAGTGGCTTCTTTTGTTGTGGAACATAGGCTCAAGGGCATGGGCTTGAGGAGTTACAGTATGTGGCCTCCGTAGTTGCAGCTCACTGGCTCTAGGGCACGTGGGCTTCGGCAGTTACGGCATAGGGGCTCATTGGTTGTGGCTGGCAGGCCCTAGAAAATGCAGACTTCAGCAGTTGCGGCACAGGGCTCAGGAGTTGCGGCTCGTGAGTGTTAGAGCGCGGGCTCAGTAGTCATGGCGCATTGCTTAGTTGCTGCACCTACACGTGGACTCTTACCGGACCAGGGGTTGAACCTATGTCCCCAGCACTGGCAGGCGGATTCTTATCCACTGTGCCACCTGGGAAGTCCAAGATGTTACTAACTATTGATTAGCAGGCATAAAGTGAAAACATGTGTGCAAGTCCTCTAATACACATTTTCTTTGTAAAGTTTATATGATCAGCTAGAAAAGAGAATACAATTCATGAAAAGAATACAAATTATGAAAAATGAAAATAATCTTCTTTTAATTTTTGAAGCTCGTTTTAAGGACCAAATAATTCTGTCTGGTGTTTTTAGGGCAGTAGTTAAAATAATCTGTGATGTAACATTGAGATGAGAGAAATGTTTTGAACCACCAGCATTAAATATGGTATTCATCATTATTCTCAAGTTATTTCATATGTTGTGTATATGTTCTCCCCCAAAGAAAACCCAAGCTCTTCGGTGGTAGAGACTGTATTCTGTTCTGTTTGTATATCTCTATTTTCTTCTAATCCTTTAAAAAAATTTTTTTTAACATTCTATTTTCTGTTGGGTTATAGCTGATTAACAATGTCATAATAGTTTCAGGTGGACAGCAAAGGAACTCAGCCATACATATGCATGTATCCGTTATCTGCCAGTCCCCTCTCCCATCCAGGCTGCCGCATACCCTGAGCAGAGTTCCTTGTGCTGTACACTAGGTCCTTGTTGGTTGTCCATTTAAAATTCTCTTTCCTTTTTTTAAGCATGGATATTTATTTACCTGTTTATTGGCTGCACTGGGTCTCTGTGGTTGCATGCAGGCTTTCTCTAGTTGCCTCAAGCAGAGGTTGCTCTCTAGTTTCAGTGCATGGGTTTCTTATTGCGGTGGTTTCTCTTGTTGCAGAGCATGGGCCCTCTAGGGTGCCTGAGCTTCAGTAGCTGGGGCATGCAAGGCTCACTAGTTGTGGTGGACTGGTTTAGTTGCCCTGTGGCATGGGGAATCTCCCCAGATCAGAGATCAAACCCGTGTCCCCTGCATTGGCAGATGGATTCTTTACCTGGACCACCAGGGAGGTCCTCTATCTTCTTTATGTCAAACTTAAGGCCCATATAAATCTTCAGCTTATTCAAAATACTTTTGTCTTTCTTAGCTTGTACAATAGGATCTTTTTATCTTATTTCTGATGAAAATCTTATACTCTGGCATTTCTCTTACTATCTTAGAAAAACTGCACATGATGTAGAAAAGTCCAGTTTGACTCTGCTCAGTGTGACTTCCGTATTTGTGGGAAAATTCCAAGATACTTTCCAGGCCATTTGCTTTTTGATATATCCATATTGTTCCTCATCCCAGTGAAAATAGATATGAGAGACTACTGTAATTAGGTAGTCCTACAATTCTTGCCAGGATAGTAGGGGTTGCTCACTGTGAACACATTATGCTGCCAACAGCTGAGTTAGAACACTGTGTTTATTTGTGAGAGGATTTGAGTATGAACAATTTGGTTTAAAGATTAAATGAGGGAATAAATTCTATTGGTAAACCTGGTGAAATCATTAATTTTTTAAAGAAAATTACTAAATTATAGGGAGAAGTTCATGTCACACTGAACATTGTAGAAATAGAAAATTCTGTGTATATTTCATTCAAAAGAGTTTTCTAGCTTTCCTGTTCCCTTTCTGAGCAGTGGACATATGCACTGAAGGCATCCTAGCTTGATGTAATAAGCAGCAAGTTGGAATATAGAGCAGAACTAGGTATACAATGTCAGGAGTTCAACTCAGTGTATAATTTACTATGTATAAGAAACTTTAATAGACACGGTAGGTAGGTAGGGAGGTTGTTGAGGTGGATGAATAAGAAATAGTCTTTGGTAAATGTAAAATCCAGTGGGAGAAATCAGTAAATAATATAAAATAGAATTAAATGTTAAATAGAATTTGCAGTAATATGCCATAGGGGAACATAAGAAAGAGAAATAAATGAAGACTGATTAAAGAATCGAGAAAGTATTACCAAGAAGGTGGCATTTAAGTTGATTCTAGAAATGGAGTAGTATTTGGATAAATGGCAAGTGTTGAGAATAGGAGTGTGAGGATCTCATTTTGGGGGATTGGTAAATGTGAAGGCATGCATGGCTGAAGCCCTGATTTAATGGAAGGATAAAGGAGAATATAAGGCTGAACTATATGAGTACTTAGTTTTTACTCTGTAATGTTAATAACAACTAACATTTCTCTAATATTTTCATGTACATATTTGACACCTATAAGAACTGCTATGGGAGGTATTATTACTAGTCCCAATTTATACATGGTCTTGTGTGATTTAGTGGAAGGATCTGGATTCGTTATTTATTTTTTTAATTGAAATGTAGTTAGTTTACAATGTAGTGTTAGTTTCAAGTTTACAGCAAAGTGATTCAGATATATATATATATATATATATATTTTTTTTTTTTTTTTCCTTTTCAGATTTTTTTTCCATCACAGGTTATTACAAGATATTGAGTATACTCTCTGTGCTATGCAGTAGGTCCTTGTTTGTTGTTTATCTATTTTATGTATATAGTAGTTTGTTAATCCCGAACTCCTAATTTATCTCTCCCCCCTTTCCCTTTGGTAACCTTAAATTTGTTTCCTGTGTCTGTGAATACTTCTGTTTTGTAAATAAGTTCATTTGTATCATTTTTTTAAGATTTGATGTTACATGATACTTGTTTTTCTCTGTCTGACTTCACTTAGTATGATAATCTCTAGGTCCTTCCATGTTTCTGCAGATAGCATTATTTCATTCTTTTGGTAACTGAGTAAAATCCTTTGTGTGTGTGTCTTTATCCTTTCATCTGTTGATGGACATTTAGGTTGCTTCCATGTCTAGGCTGTTGTAAATAATGCTGCTGTGAACATGGGGTGCATGTATCTTTTCAAATTAGTTTTCTCTGGATATATGCCCAGGAGTGGGATTGCTGGGTGCTATGTAGGTAATACTAGTTTTAGTGTTTTTTAAGGAACCTCCATCCTGTTCTCCATAATGGCTACACCAATTTACATTCCCACCAACAGTGTACGAGGGTTCCTTTTTCTCCGCAGGTTTATTATTTGTAGACTTTTTAATGTTGGCTGTTTGACTGGTGTGCGGTGATCCCTCGTTGTAGTTTTGCTATCCATTTCTCTAATATTAGCTTTCAGGTGACAAAATCAACGGGATTTTAAAGTTGACTTTACACTGACAAGTTTTGTGGCCTTACTTGTTTTTACGGAGTCTTAGTCTTCCTGTCTGTCAGCTGTGGATACTTTCTTCAGTAGGTTGTTTCCAGGGCTGCTACCTGAGCTGTGCACCACGTTATTGGAGGGTCAGCATTCACACAGACCAGAGATTGGCAG
>NC_057386.1:50195968-50323220 GCF_019320065.1 Cervus canadensis | reverse complement strand
TAAGAACTGCTATGGGAGGTATTATTACTAGTCCCAATTTATACATGGTCTTGTGTGATTTAGTGGAAGGATCTGGATTCGTTATTTATTTTTTTAATTGAAATGTAGTTAGTTTACAATGTAGTGTTAGTTTCAAGTTTACAGCAAAGTGATTCAGATATATATATATATATATATATATTTTTTTTTTTTTTTTTCAGATTTTTTTTCCATCACAGGTTATTACAAGATATTGAGTATACTCTCTGTGCTATGCAGTAGGTCCTTGTTTGTTGTTTATCTATTTTATGTATATAGTAGTTTGTTAATCCCGAACTCCTAATTTATCTCTCCCCCCTTTCCCTTTGGTAACCTTAAATTTGTTTCCTGTGTCTGTGAATACTTCTGTTTTGTAAATAAGTTCATTTGTATCATTTTTTTAAGATTTGATGTTACATGATACTTGTTTTTCTCTGTCTGACTTCACTTAGTATGATAATCTCTAGGTCCTTCCATGTTTCTGCAGATAGCATTATTTCATTCTTTTGGTAACTGAGTAAAATCCTTTGTGTATGTGTCTTTATCCTTTCATCTGTTGATGGACATTTAGGTTGCTTCCATGTCTAGGCTGTTGTAAATAATGCTGCTGTGAACATGGGGTGCATGTATCTTTTCAAATTAGTTTTCTCTGGATATATGCCCAGGAGTGGGATTGCTGGGTGCTATGTAGGTAATACTAGTTTTAGTGTTTTTTAAGGAACCTCCATCCTGTTCTCCATAATGGCTACACCAATTTACATTCCCACCAACAGTGTACGAGGGTTCCTTTTTCTCCACAGGTTTATTATTTGTAGACTTTTTAATGTTGGCTGTTTGACTGGTGTGCGGTGATCCCTCGTTGTAGTTTTGCTATCCATTTCTCTAATATTAGCTTTCAGGTGACAAAATCAACGGGATTTTAAAGTTGACTTTACACTGACAAGTTTTGTGGCCTTACTTGTTTTTACGGAGTCTTAGTCTTCCTGTCTGTCAGCTGTGGATACTTTCTTCAGTAGGTTGTTTCCAGGGCTGCTACCTGAGCTGTGCACCACGTTATTGGAGGGTCAGCATTCACACAGACCAGAGATTGGCAGTATTTGTTTTTCTGTAAAGGGCCAGATAGTAAATATTTTAGGCCTTGCAAGCCACAGGGTATCTGCCTCAACTGCTCAACCCTGCTGTTGTAGTACAAAATCACCCATAAGGCAGTATGTGAAGACGTGGGTGTGGCTGTATTCAAATAACATTTCATTCACAAAAACAGGTGCTGGGCCAGTTTTGGCCCACAGTCCAAAGTTTGCTTACTCCTGACATAGACCAGGATATGAATGTGGCACCCTTGAGCTGTGCATGATGTGGTATAAGTTGTTTTAAGGAATAAATTACATGAATTGTAAGAAATATTTATTTACAATGCAGAAATAGTTCTAACTTAGTACATGTGAATGTTCAATGATAAAAGTCTATCCACTTTCCTCTCTTCCCTTTTAAAGTTATTGCCATTGAAATCTTGGGAAACCGCTTAAACCTTTGCCCTCAACTTCAGAATTCTCAGGTGCATAAGTTAGAGTGAAATCTCGAATGATGTTTTGAATTCCTTAAAATGGGTGATAACTAGGAATTGTGGCTGAGACGTTGTTATAACCGAGTGCTCCTCTATGCAGTAGTCTTAAACATAACGTGATAGGGAGCTTGAAGTTCAAATTGATGGTACTGTTATTCAGTGTCTGATGTGATTTGTGTTACTTTAGGTCAGCTAGGACTTTTACCTGGAGAGTGAATACTCTTCAGGCTGTCTTCAGAATAGTATATGGAAGTAGTGCTGTCCTGATTTTGATCCCCTCCACATCAGACCACCACTGTATCATGCTTGAAATATAGTTAAACTTTGGGAAAAAGCATATGTTATACTAGGGATACCCAGAAGGGGTGAGGTGAATATGGGCTTTCTCTTCACTTAGTTACAGCTTTGTTAATACTGTTCCTTTCAAGGCATATTTTTAATTTTTCTGTTTTTTTTTTCTCAGTGCTGTGAAGAGACTTCATATCAGATTATATAAATCAAATGGTGATTATCTACTAGGGCTGATTTTGACATTGCTTTTGAGTCTAGTTTTAGGAGTAACAGGTTAATTGCTCTTTTTAGGATGTTATATGTTATGAGAATATCTTGATGTTGAATTGCCATACATAATTCTGTTCTTTCACTGTCTTATGTTAAAAGAAACTTTTTGTAGTTGTCATTTTAGCTGTGGAATAAATGATACTCTCTTTTTCTACATTTAAAAATATTTCTCTTTATTCTATATAATGTATACATTCTACTTGCATTTTGTTTTTTGAAACTTTTTTATTGTGAAGATATGAAGAATGTGGCAGAGGATGAGACGGTTAGATAGCATCACTGACTCAGTGGACATGAATTTGAGCAAACTCTGGGAGATAATAAAGGACAGGGCAGCCTGATGTGCTGCAATCCATGGGGTCACAAAGAATCAGACATGACTTAGTGACTGAACAAAATATACATAACATTAAACTTATTTTAATTATTTTTCATTGTACACTTGAGAAGCATTATAGTCACAGTATTGTGTTACTGTCTCTAGAACTTTTTCATCATCTCAAACCAGAAGCTCTGTACTCACTGTGTGCTGTGGTAAGTCGCTTCAGTCATGTCTGACTCTTTGCAACCCCATGGACTATAGCCCACCAGGCTCCTCTGTCCATGGAATTTTCCAGGCAAGAATACTGGAGTGAGTAGCCGTTCCCTTCTCCAGGGTATCTTCCCGACCCAGGGATCGAACTGGGGTCACCTGCATTGCAGGAGGATTCTTAACAAGCTGAGCTACCAGGGAAGCCCTCTGTACTCATTAAATAGTAACTATTCATTCACCTAGGAGTGGTATTACTGGATCATATGATAATTCTATGTTTAATTTTGAGGAATTGCCAAAGTTTTTCAGTGACTGTGCCAGGCATTATGTTTAAAAAGATAGTTTTGGAAGGCTTTTTTTGATAACTGATTTTGAAAATATACTTTTCATTTTAACATATGAGATGTCTTAGAATTTTATAAATGTGTTATCATTTGGGGGTAATAACATTTCTAGATTTGCCTTTTTAGTACTTTTTTTCATTTCTCTAAATTTGAAGGAAGTATTAAATACCACTTTCTTTGATATACATTTACTGAGAAGCTAGAAAAATTCTTACATTCCAGCAAGTGAAACATGCTATAAATAAATTATGCCACTTCTCAAACTAGTTAACACTCAAGGTTTCCAAGCATTCTGAAACTCCTATGATAATGGAAACTAAATTTTGCTTGTCTCCTGGAAAATACTTGAGTTTTCCCAAGAGGAATAAACTCTTTTTCCCGAAGTTAAATTTATGCAGACTCTCATCCATTATCAGTACCTTAGATAAAAGGTAAATAATATTTAACAGGGGGGAAAAAGAGACAGTGTTTTATAACAGATAAATTGTATTCAGTACTCAACTATGCTGAGTACTTTCATCACATTATCTTATTTAACCCCCACAGCAACCACCAAGTAGGGACTCTTATTATCTATAGATTACAGATGAGGAACTTGAGGCATACAGAGAGGTTAAATAAGTTGCCTAAGGTCACTCAAGGTAACAACTAGTAGATTCATATTTAATTCAGAACATCTTTACCAAAAAGCATATTTTAGTGACTACTTGTTGGCACTAACAAGGATAATAAATTTATCTTTATTCCTATCTTAATAAATTTGTAATAAAAAAAAATTGTAATAAAGGTGAGCCCAAACCATTTTGTATTACTATTTTAGGGAGTCAGGAAAAAAGATAATTGATATTAATTATAGATATTCAAAGGCTATTTATTTCCATATATAGACTGTAATTAGTGTAATCTTTTATTTAATATAGTCCCCAAGTTCACTGTCTTTTTGGTATCTCATTCATTAGCAATGATGCATATAGTATATACTAGTGAAAGTTGCTCAGTCATGTTCTCCTCTTTGTGACCCCATGGACTATACAGTCCATGGAATTCTCCAGGCCAGAATACTGGAATGGTTAGCCCTTCCCTTCTCCAGGGGATCTTCCCAACCCAGGGATTGAACCCAGGTCTCTTGCATTGCAGGTGGATTCTTTACCAGCTGAGCCACAAGGGAAGCCCAAGAATACTGGAGTGGGTAGTCTGTCTCTTCTCCGGTGGATCTTCCTGACCCAGGAATTGAACCGGGGTCTCCTGCATTGCAGGCAGATTCTTTAACAACTAAGCTATCAGGGAATCCGATAGTGCTCAATAAATCTTTGGTGAACAAATTTGTAAAAATCTGCGTTCTCTTTATAAATCCTTACAAAATAAAAGATCCTGTACTATAAATGTTGTTATGGTTGTTGACTTTCCTGAGCCATACTTGTAATTACATGTTTTTTCCTTGAATACATGAGAAACAGTAAAACACAGTAATAAAGGGCATGGATTTTGTTGTCAGACAAACTTGGAATTAAATCTGGCTCCTCGTACTAATTATGTAACCTTGAGCAAGGCACTTAACCTCTCAAACCTCAAGTTTCTTATCAGGAAAATAGAAATCCTTACAGCATTGTTGGGATGATTAAATAATAGAATGTGTGTGATGTGCTAAATGAGATCCGGGACCATTTTAATGTGCAATAAATGTTATTTTTCTGTTTCAGATTACTTTATAAGACATGCTCAGTGTCTTAAAGGAATGTACCTCTTAAATAGAAAACACATATATACATAACTTTAAAACTTTATATATTGTATATAATTGTGATATATCTGATTTTTTGATATATATATATATACACATTATGAAATAATTATCACAATCAAACTAATTAATATATCCATCACTTCCCATAGTTACTGTTTTGTAGTAGGAACACTTGAGATTTACTCTCTTAACAAATTTCAAGTACATTATCATTAACTATAGTCACCAGGCTGCAAATTTATTCATCTTATAACTGAAAGCTTACACCCTTTCATCAATATATCCTGTTTTTCTCTACCCCCTAGTCTCTGTTAATTACCATTCTGTTCTCTATCACTGTGAAATTGACTTTTGTTTTTAGATTCCGCATATAAGTGAAATAATGTGCTATTTGTCTTTCTATCTCTGGCTTGTTTCACTTAGCATAACACCCTCCAGATTCATCCATGTTGTCATACATGGTAGGATTTCCGTCTTCATTAAGGCTAAATAATATTTACTTGTATATGTACACCTAGTTTCTTCATCTGTTGATCAGTGTATGCACACTTAAAAGTTGTTTCCATATCTTGGCTACTGTGAATAATGCAGTGAACATGGGAGTGGAAGATACCTCTTCAAGACAGTGATTTTATTTCCTTTGGATGTATACCCAGAAGTGGGATTGCTGAATCATATGGTAGTTCTATTTTTAATTTTTTGGGGGATCCGCTATGCTGTTTTCAATAATGGCTGTAGTAATTTACATTCCCACCAGTAGTACACAAGGGTTTCCTTTTCTCTGTATTTGAATACTTGTTACCTTTTGACTTTTTGATAATAGCCATTTTAACAAGCATGAGGTGATATCTTATTGTGCTTTTGATTTGCATCACCCTGATGATTAGTGATTATGGTTTTCGTGTGTCTGCCCTCTGATGCCCTCTCGAAACACCTACCATCTTACTTGGGTTTCTCTTACTTTGGACGTGGGGTATGATCAAAGGATCACAGTCTTGTCTAACTCAATGAAACTAAGCCATGCTGTGTGGGGCCACCCAAGACAGTCGGGTCATGGTGGAGAGGTCTGACAGAATGTGGTCCAGTGGAGAAGGGAATGGCAAACCACTTCAGTATTCTTGCCTTGAGAACCCCATGAACAGCATGAAAAGGCAAAATGATAGGACACTGAAAGAGGAACTCCCCAGGTCAGTAGGTGCCCAATATGCACTGGAGATCAGTGGAGAAATAACTCCAGAAAGAATGAAGGGATGGAGCCAAAGTAAAAACAATACCCAGTTGTGGATGTTACTGGTGATAGAAGCAAGGTCCAATGCTGTAAAGACCAATATTGCATAGGAACCTGGAGTGTTAGGTCTGTGAATCAAGGCAAATTGGGAGTGGTCAAACAGGAGATGGCAAGAGTGAATGTCGACATTCTAGGAATCAGCCAACTAAAATGGACTGGAATGGGTGAATTTAACTCAGATGACCATTATATCTACTACTGTGGGCAGGAATCCCTTAGAAGAAATGGAGTAGCCATCATCGTCAATAAAAGAGTCCGAAATGCAGTCCTTGGATGCAATCTCAAAAACGACAGAATGATCTCTGTTCGTTTCCAAGGCAAACCATTCAGTATCACTGTAATCCAAGCCTATGCCTCAACCAGTAACGCTGAAGAAGCTGAAGTTGAATGGTTCTGTGAAGACCTACAAGACCTTTTAGAACTAACACCCAAAACAGATGTCCTTTTCATTATAGGGGACTGGAATGCAAAAGTAGGAAGTCAAGAAACACCTGGAGTAACAGGCAGATTTGGCCTTGGAGTACGGAATGAAGCAAGGCAAAGGCTAATAGAATTCTGTCAAGAGAACACACTGCTCATAGCAAACACCCTCTTCCAACAATACAAGAGAAGACTCTACACATGGACATCACCAAATGATCAACACCGAAATCAGATTGATTATATTCTTTGCAGCCAAAGATGGAGAAGCTCTATTCAGTCAGCAAAAACAAGACCGGGAGCTGACTGTGGCTCAGATCATGAACTCCTTATTGCCAAATTCAGACTTATTGAAAAAAGTGGGGAAAACCACTAGACCATTCAGATATGACCTAAATCAAATCCCTTATGACTATACAGTGGAAGTGAGAAACAGATTTAAGGGACTTGATCTGACAGACAGTGCCTGATGAACTATGGATGGAGGTTCGTGACATTGTACTGGAGACAGGAATCAAGACCATCCCCATGGAAAAGAAATGCAGAAAGGCAACATGGTTGTCTGAGGAGGCCTTACAAATAGCTGTGAAAAGAAGAGAAGCGAAAAGCAAAGGAGAAAAGTAAAAATATTCCCATTTGAATGCAGAGTTCCAAAGAATAGCCAGGAGAGATAAGAAAGCCTTTCTCAGTGATCAATGCAAAGAAATAGAGGAAAACAACAGAATGGGAAAGACTAGAGATCTCTTCAAGAAAATTAGAGATATCAAGGGAATATTTCATGCAAAGATGGGTTCGATAAAGGACAGAAATGGTATGGACCTAACAGAAGCAGAAGATATCAAAAAGATGTGGCAAGAATACACAGAAGACCTGTACAAAAAAGATCTTCACAATCCAGCTAATCACAATGGTGTGATCACTCACCTCGAGCCAGACATCCTGGAATGTGAAGTCAAGTGGGCCTTAGAAAGCATCACTACGAACAAAGCTAGTGGATGTGATGGAATTCCAGTTGAGCTATTTCAAATCCTGAAAGATGATGCTGTGAAAGTGCTGCAGTCAATATGCCAGCAAATTTGGAAAACTCAGCAGTGGCCACAGGACTGGAAAAGGTCAGTTTTAATTCCAATCCCTAAGAAGTGAAGTCGCTTAGTCGTGTCCGACTCTTTGCGACCTCATGGACTGTAGCCTACCAGGCCTCTCCGTCCATGGGATTTTCCAGGCAAGAATACTGGAGTGGGTTGCCATTTCCTTCTCCAGGAGTCCCTAAGAAAGGCAATCCCAAAGAATGCTAAAACTACTGCACAATTTCACTCATCTCACACACTAGTAAAGTAATGCTCAAAATTCTGCAAGCCAGGCTTCAGCAATACGTGAACCATGAACTTCCAGATGTTCAAGCTGGTTTTAGAAAAGGCAGAGGAACCAGAGATCAAATTGCCAATATCCGCTGGATCATCGAAAAAGCAAGAGAGTTCCAGAAAAACATCTATTTCTGCTTTATTGACTATGCCATAAGCCTTCGACTGTGTGGATCACAATAAGCTGTGGAAAATTCTGAAAGAGATGGGAATACCAGACTACCTGACCTGCCTCTTGAGAAACCTGTATGCAGGTCAGGAAGCAACAGTTAGAACTGGACATGGAACAACAGACTGGTTCCAAATCTGGAGAGGAGTACATCAAGGCTGTATATTGTCACCCTGCTTATTTAACTTTTGTGCAGAGTACATCATGAGAAACGCTGGGCTGGAAGAAGCACAAGCTGGAATCAAGATTGCCGGGAGAAATATCAATAACCTTAGATATACAGATGACATCACCCTTATGGCAGAAAGTGAAGATGAACTAAAAAGCCTCTTGATGAAAGTGAAAGAGGAGAGTGAAAAAGTTGGCTTAAAGCTTAACATTCAGAAAACTAAGATCATGGCATCTGGTCACATCAGTTCATGGCAAATAGGTGGAGAAACAGTGAAAACAGTGTCAGACTTTAGTTTTTTGGGCTCCCAAATCACTGCAGATGGTGATTGCAGCCATGAAGTTAAAAGACACTTACTCCTTAGAACGAAAGTGATGACCAACCTAGACAGCATATTAAAAAGCAGAGACATTACTTTGCCAACAAAGGTCCGTCTGGTGAAGGCTATGGCTTTTCCAGTGGTCATGTATGGATGTGAGAGTTGGACTGAAGAAAGCTGAGCGCCAAAAAATTGATGCTTTTGAACTATGGTGTTGGAGAAGACTCTTGAGAGTCCCTTGGACTGCAAGGAGATCCAACCAGTCCATCCTGAAGGAGATCAGTCCTGGGTGTTCCTTGTAAGGACTGATGCTGAAGCTGAAACTCCAGTACTTTGGCCACCTGATGCGAAGACTTGACTCATTGGAAAAGACCCTAATGCTGGGAGGGATTGGGGGCAGGAGGAGGAGGGGACAACAGAGGATGAGATGGCTGGATGGCATCACCGACTTGATGGACATGAGTTTGAGTAAACTCCGGGAGTTGGTGATGGACAGGGAGGCCTGGCGTGCTGCGATTCATGGGGTCGCAAAGAGTCGGACACGACTGAGCGACTGAACTGAACTGAACTGATGATTAGTGATGAAGATCTTTTCATGTACCTTTTGGCCATCTGTTTGTCTTCTTTGGAAAAATGTTTATTCAGGTCTTTTGCTCATTTTTAATCAGGTTACTTCTTTTCTTTTTCTCTTTGCATATTAAATATGACTTGCAAATATTTCCTCCCATTCTATAGGTTGCCTTTTCATTTTGTTGATAATTCCTATAAACTGCAAAGAATCTTTTTAGTTTGAGGTAGTGCCACTTGGTTTATTTTTGTTTTTATTGCCAGTTCTTTTGGTGTCATTTCCAAAAAGATCATTGCCAGGACTAATATCCTTTTTTCTCCATATTTTCTTTTAGGAGTTTTATAGTTTTAAATCTTGCGTTTAAGTCTTTACTCCATTTTGAGTTCCCATAAGTTATTTCATCATAGTTTCCAGAAAGCTCAGCCGAATTATTGTCTGTGTGCTAAGTTATTTCATTTAGGCATACAAAAGTATTTAAAAATAAAAACATTTAAAGTATATCATGAATAAAAGAAATTACTTCTGGAAGTAAGTCATAATTAAGAGTTAGTAGCAATAGTCCTACTGATTTTAGTTAAACAGATTACTGTGCTGTATGAATAACAAACTGACACCAAATTTTGTGTACAGTAAAACAAAACTTAATCTGAAATACTTAACTGTGTATCAATTCTAATTGTGATACCTTACTACTATTTTCAAGTATAATTTCGAGTATAAATGGTAAGCAATCCCTGTGTTTATATTCTTTCTATATATATGTATCTCATATAAAAATTAATGTTAATGTCCTTCAGCTTAACTTTGTGTTTTTATAGTCACCTGATTAGAAGGAAGGAGTTCACTAGGAAAAGAAGAAGCAATTTCATTTTAATATGAAGAGTCCTACATTCAAGCCTCTTTTCCAGTGAGTGCCACTCAGAGGCCAGAATAATCATCTGTCTTTGTATACACACTTTAGGTATTTGATTTAACCTAGCTTAGAGCAGGTGGGTACTTTCCCAATATAATAGAAATGGACTCTCTTCATTGTAGAGCAAATATTAGGGCCTCAGGAAACTAGTAGAAGAGATGGAAATAGAATAGTAACTAAAGTCTTCTTCAACAATGAAGGGAATTTTTTTTAAGAGTTAATGGGATTTGTGAAAGGGTTTTCCTAGACTTACTAATTCCATTATTCTTTGCTGGAGGCAGGGATGGGAGTGGGCTGAATTGTGTGAAAATTGTCCTTTCCTAAATTTCTCTCTGCATTCTGTCTGTAATAATACCAGTTATTTAAGGTACACACCTTTTAGTATGAACTACTTTAATCAACTAGCTTTTCTACTAACTATTTCAGATACATCAAGGTAATGAGATTTGGAAAGGTGATCCAGGAAAAAGTGAGATAATTTTAAAGCATGAGTTGGTGAAGGCAAAGCCTTAAGTGGGAACTGAGGTGGCAGCATCAGGGAGGAATCTGGCACACAGAAGATAAAGACTGCCTAGGTAAGGGTTACTAAAGAGAGAGATGGAAAGAAAGATACAATAATGGAGGTAGGCAAGTAACAAGAGGCTTCGCCTGGTGGCTCAGTGGTAAAGAATCTGCCTGCCCATGCAGGAGACGTGCGTTTGATCCCTGGGTTGGGAAGATCCCCTGGATTAGGAAATAGCAAGCCGTTCCAGTATTCTCGCTTAGGAAATCCTCGGCACAGAGGAGCCTGGTGGGCTACAGTCCATGAGGTCGTGAAGAATCAGACATGACATAACGACTAAACAACAAGTAATGAACGAAAAACAAAAAAGCTGGAAAATGGATCAAAGAAAGGAGGCACTGAGACAGGGTCCTGAAGGAGGTTAGCAAGTGTGTGAATAGGAACAGGGGTTATAGAATATGAGCAGTGGTGCGTGGTTTACTTGGAAGGATAGTTTCTCTCTCTCTGTGTCACCATTTTACCCCAGTCCCCACGCTCCCCCAAAGCAGGAGAGAATATGAACCTACCCTCTGATTTTGTTATGGGTTTAACTAATAGTCGGGCTTCCCTGGTGGCTCAGATGGTTAAGAATCTGCCTGCAATGTGGGAGACCAGGGTTTGATCCCTGGGTTGGGAAGATCCCCTGAAGAAGGGAATAGCAACCCACTCTAGTATTCTTGCCTGGAGAATCTCCATGGACAGAGGAGCCTGGAGGGCCATAGTCCATGGGGTCACAGAGACTGAGTGACTACACTTTCGCTTTAGCTGATGATTAGGGTTAGAACAACCTGGAAGTATTTCTGGGAATTCCTTGGTAATCCAGTGGTTAGCTCTCAGTACTTTCACTGCCATAGCCCAGGTTGGATCCCTGGTCAGGGAATTAAGATCCTGAAAGCTGCACAGTGCAGCCAAAAATAGATAAATAAGTAAAAAAATTAAAATATATATATATATTTTAAAAGTATTTGCCATATTGTTAACTGGTAGGAAGAATGTCAAAGTTGGACATTCTTCTGTTTTCATTTTCTATTTTATTCTGGCCTCATGCTAGGATTTAAGTGTTTGCTAAAAATAGTGTATTCACATTCCTAAAGGTATATCCCATAGCCATTTGTAAACTTGCTCTTTGATTAAGATGATTCCTGTTTTAAACACTGATTGGCTGTAAATAGAAAATGTGCACGTTTGGGTCTAATAGGTGGTTCTCTTTTGAAATACGGTGTGCTTTTTCTTTTTTTTTTTCTGTAAAGAAATGCTAACAAGCATAAGTTTAAACCTGTGGTTAATAAAGCTATGATATCAGACAGGTCGACCATGGCTGTTGGAGAATATAGATTGTAATTGATTCTGTTGTTCAGGGTCTGTAACAACTGCAGGCTGCCAGAGTCAGTCACACTGTTCTCTCTTCCTTGTCACTTAAAATGGGAGGCAGCAAAAGGTTGTGAAAAAGGTATGTCAGGAGAGCTGAGTTCTGATTATTCTTGCTCTTCTTGTTTGACCTAAGGCAAACGCTTCTAGCCTATTTTTTTCTGATTTTCAAAATAAGAATAATAGCTCTCTTACCTATGTCAAAGCAGATAATATATGTGAGTACTTTTTAAACTATTAACGCAAAGTATAAGAATAAAGTCTTATCCTTATTTTTGTCACCCAGGGGAAATTTTATCTAGTTGAAGAAAAACTTAAGTGGGCATATTGCTGCCATATAAGCACTTTCAATAAATTGTTCAAGGAATGGAATGGCCAGGAAAGGAACTATAAACGTATTGGAAAAATAATCTTGTGGGTACTTTCATGAAAGGCAGACTTACTTGAAATTCCAGGCACAGGAATGGTTTCTTAGGATTTTCATTATGTGGTTTTCCAAAAGATCTAGGTGAAAGGGGAAAGGCTCATTTAATAATTGGATATGTTTTATATCAAAATACAGCAAAAATGAATATAGGAGAATAGTTTTTATGCATCTATTGTTAATCTTTGAAATTTGGAATAACATTGCTCCTGCTATTTGGATTGCCCATTGTTTGGTTCTTAGTTTTATTTCCTTAGGAAACTGTCTTTTGTACGTTCTTTAATTTTGTAAAATTAAGTATGCTGCTGCTGCTAAGTTGCTTCAGTCGTGGCCGACTCTGTGCGACCCCACAGATGGAAGCCCACCAGGCTCCCCCGTCCCTGGGATTCTCTGGGCAAAAACAGTGGAGTGGATTGCCATTTCCTTCTCCAATGCATGAAAGTGGAAAGAGAAAAGTGAAGTTGCTCAGTCGTGCCCGACTCTTGGCGACCCCATGGACTGCAGCCCACCAGGCTCCTCCGTCCATGGGATTTTCCAGGCAAGAGTACTGGAGTGGGGTGCCATTGCCTTCTCTGTATAGATTATGTTAAATATAGACAATGTAGATATTTAATTTTCATACAAATTAAATATAAGATATATAAGATACTGTATTTGTTTCGAAAACATACAAATCATAGTTGGAGAAAGGGTTAAAAAGGATATGAGCACACAGAAAAAATTCCCAATCCAGGGTAGAAAAATATATGTAATAATATCAGTCAATGAATTTATTTATATGTAATTTAAAACAGTTTTTTCCCTGTGGGTAAAGTTGTAAGTTGTCCTAATATCACAGTCTTAATCTGAATGATTTACTGGGCCAACACTTTGTGGGACTATTTAGCATGGCCCCTGTGTAAGAACTTCTTACCCTGTTTAAAAACTCCTAATCAGCTGCTGCATGCTGCAGAATAAACCTTTTATTTATTTTTTTGGCATTGTTTTATTTTTATTATTTTTAAAATGGAGGATAATTGCTTTACAATGTTGTGTTTAAACTTTTAATTTTAAATCTTGTGTACTCAAATACTCCTATCAGAGAAGATAGACATTTCTCCATTCTAAATATTCTTAGCCATTTTAATAAAACCAATATAATCATTTTGAAAAGAGAAAGGATTCACCTTTAAAATACTTATTCGGTTTTTCTTAATGAATTTAGTTTGCCCTACCTGCTGATAAATGTTGTTTTATATAAATGCTAATGTTTACTTCTTTGAGTATTGTCTTGTATTTTTTTTTAAACTATGAAAAGAAGAAATACATTTAAAATATCTAAGCATTTTCCAGTCCAGAAAATGGTTGACAATTTAGAAAGCTTAGGTGTTTATATTGATATTTCTTTAGAAAATGGTGCTGACAGGCATTTTCTGACTTACTCTGTATATTTTATAGTACATTTCTATATTTAAAAATATGAAAATTTACTTTTAATGGTCCCTGACATTTTCCTCAAGTTTCTTCAGAACAAATGAACACTTCTTTTGTATCTTATAAAAGAAATTAGCTGGACAGAT
This sequence comes from Cervus canadensis, assembly GCF_019320065.1. Classification (NCBI taxonomy): domain Eukaryota; kingdom Metazoa; phylum Chordata; class Mammalia; order Artiodactyla; family Cervidae; genus Cervus; species Cervus canadensis. Next base: position 50,309,358 of record NC_057386.1, on the reverse strand, counting down.
CCAGCTGTTGCATTTATAAATAGCTACAGATATCTACAGCAATAAAGGGTTTACTCAGGTTGTTATGGCAACTAAAATTCACCAGAACCTCATAGATAAGCTATATTGAAGGAGGAGAGTACATTAAAGGTACATTTAATCCAAATATATGATAAATATTATTGCTTACTATCATTTTAGATTGCAGGAGAGAAATTAGTTTTAACTTGTCAATATAAATTATTTTCCTTCATGTACAGAGATTTCTTTTACTTACTGTCTGTATAACTTTTTTAAGGATGCTTTGGATTGTGGTGATGGATTATACTGACCCATTTAAACTCTTTTTTCTTGGTTCAATTTTTAATGAGTTGCATGTTTATTTAAATCTGCGTAGGGTTAAGGGTGCATTTTTGAGTCCATGAAGTATGCTAAAGACTGCATTGGGCTTTTAAGTCCATGATCTGACACCAGTGCTTTATACAACTAAACCAAAGTTTGAACCTTTTAAAAATCTTTTAAGGTAATTGAAATATGTGGATCTATTCACATATTGTTGCATAGTAAATCTGGGAGTAGAATGTTGGATACTGTAGATTTTTTAAATAATTTCATTTTTGTTCGGTATAACACGTGCAGTCATGTCTGACTCTTTGCGACCCAATGGACGATAGCCTACAAGACTTCACCGTCCATGGGATTTTCCAGGTAGGAATACTGGAGTGGGCTGCCATTTCCTTCTCCAGGGGATCTTCCCAACCCAGGGATCAAACCCAGGTCTCCTGCACTGCAGACAGACACTTTACCGTCCGAGCCACCAGGGAAGCCTAAAGTGAAATAGCATGCTATAAATTTTATAATAAGAAAAAACAGTCTCTTACCTTTTTCTTGTCTACCCCAGTTCCTCCTCAGAGGCAACTTTTTTTTTTTTTTTTCTGGTTGTACATGTGGGATCTTGGTTCTCTGACCAGAAATGGAACCTGTGCTCCCTGCAGTGGAAGCTCAGAGTCTTAACTACTGGACTGCCAGGGAATTTCCTGAGGCAACAATTTTTAATTCTTCAGTTTGTTTCTGGAATTTACCTTGATGTCTCTAAAGAATGTTTCTATTTCTGTCTCATGCTTTCTCAATTTTAAAATCTTTGTTTCTTATTTTAGGAGGTAAAGATTTAATGATCTTATCCAACTCTTATATATCCAACTCTTGGGTATGGCATAAGCCCTCTTAGAGGAGGTCGCCATTAACCCCACCATAGAGCTGCCAGAACTGACACAGGACTGGGAAATAGACTCTTGGAGGGCACAAACAGAACCTTGTGTGCACCAGGATTCAGGAGAAAGGAGCAGTGACCCCACAAGAGACTGACTCAGACTTGCCTGGGAGTGTCCAGGAGTCTCCAGCGGAGGTGTGGGTCAGTGGTGGCCTGTTGCAGGGTTGGGGGCACTGAGTGTAGCAGTGCAGACATGGGACCTTTTGAAGGAGGTCGCCATTATCCTCATTACCTCCACCATAGTTTGGCCCCAGGTAAATAACAGGGAGGGAACACAGCTCCACCCATCAACAGAGAATTGGATTAAACATTTACTGATCATGGCCCCTCCCATCAGAACAAGATCCAATTTCCCCCTCAGTCAACCTGTCCCATTAGGAAGCTTCCATAAGCCTCTTACTCTTCTCCATCAGAGGGCAGACAGACTGAAAACCACAATCACAGAAAACTAAACCATTTGATCACATGGACCACAGCCTTGTCTAACTTAATGAAACTGTGAGCCATGCCATGGAGGGCCACCCAAGATGAACAGGTCATGGTGGAGAGTTATGACAAAGTGTGGTCCTCTAGAGAAGGGAATGGCATACCACTACAGTATTCTTGCCTTGAGAACCCCATGAACAGTGTGAAAGGGCAAAAAGATAGGACACTGAAAGAGGAACTCCCCAGGTCGGTAGGTGCCCAATATGCTACTGGAGATCAGTGAAGAAGTAGCTCCAGAAAGAATGAAGAGACAGAGCCAAAGCAAAAACAACACCCAGTTGTGGATGTGACTGGTGATGGAAATAGAGTCCAATGCTGTAAAGAGCAGTATTGCATAGGAGCCTGGAATGTTAGGGGCATGAATCAAGGCAAATTGGAAGTGGTCAAACAGGAGATGGCAAGAGTGAACGTTGACATTTTAGGAATCAGTGAACTAAAATGGACTGGAATGGGTGAATTTACCTCAGATGACCATTATACCTACTACTGCGGGCAAGAATCCCTTAGAGAAAATGGAATAGCCCTCATAGTCAACAGAAGAGTCCGAAATGCAGTACTTAAATGCAATCTCAAAAACAACAGAATGATCTCTGTTCATTTCCAAGGCAAATCATTCAATATCACAGTAATCTAAGTCTGTGCCCTGACCAGTAATGCTGAAGAAGCTGAACAGTTCTATGAAGACCTACAAGACCTTTTAGAACTAACACCCAAAACAGATGTCCTTTTCATTATAGGGGACTGGAATGCAAAAGTGGGAAGTCAAGAAACACCTGGAGTAACAGGCAGATTTGGCCTTGGAGTACAGAATGAAGCAGGGCAAAGGCTAATAGAGTTTTGCCAAGAGAATGCACTGGTCATAGCAAACACCCTCTTCCAACAACACAAGAGAAGACTCTACACGTGGACATCACTGGGTGGTCAATACCGAAATCAGATTGATTATATTCTTTGCAGCCAAAAATGGAAAGTCTGTATACAGTCAGCAAAAACAAGACCAGGAGCTGACTGTGGCTCAGATCATGAACTCCTTATTGCCAAATTCAGACTTAAACTGAAGAAAGTAGGGAAAACCACTAGACCATTCAGGTGTGACCTAAATTGTAAATCCCTTACGATTGTACAGTGGAAGTGAAAAATAGATTCAAGGGATTAGATCTGATAGAGTGCCTTAAGAACTATGGACCGAGGTTTGTGACATTGTACAGGAGGCAGTGATCAAAACCAACCCCAAGAGAAAGAAATGCAAAAAGGCAAAATGGCCGACAGGAGGCCTTACAAATAGCTGTGAAAAGAAGAGAAGTGAAAAGCAAAGGAGAAAAGTAAAGATATACCCATTTGAATGCAGAGTTCCAAAGAATAGCAAGGAGAGAGAAGAAAGCCTTCCTCAGTCATCAATGCAAAGAAATAGAGGAAAACAATAGAATGGGAAAGACTAGAGATCTCTTCAAGAAAATTAGAGATACCATGGGAACATTTCATGTAAAGATGGGCTCAATAAAGGACAGAAATGGTATGGATATAACAGAAGCAGAAGATATTAAGAATAGGTGGTAAGAATACACCGAAGAACTATACAAAAAAGATCTTCACGACCCAGATAATCATGATGGTGTGATCACTCACCTAGAGCCAGACATCCTGGAATGTGAAGTCAGGTGGGCCTTAGGAAGCATCACTACGAAGAAAGCTAGTGGAGGTGATGGAATTCCAGTTGAGATATTTCAAATCCTAAAAGATGATGCTGTAAAAGTGCTGTACTCAATATGTCAGCAAATTTGGAAAACTCAGCAGTGGCCACAGGGCTGGAAAGGTCAGTTTTCATTCCAATCCCAAAGAAAGGCAATGCCAAAGAATGCTCAATCTACCGCACAATTGTACTCATCTCACATACTAGCAAAGTAATGCTCAAAATTCTCCAAGTCAGGCTTCAACAGTATGTGAACCGTGAACTTCCAGATGTTCAAGCTGGATTTAGAAAAGGCAGAGGAACCAGAGATCAATATGCGAACATCCATTGGCTGAATCATCGAAAAAGCAAGAGAATTCCAGAAAAACATCTATTTCTGCTTTATTGACTATGCCAAAGCCTTTGACTGTGTGGATCACAACAGACTGTGGAAAATTCTTCCAGCGATGGGAATACCACACCACCTTACCTGCCTCCTGAGAAATCTGTATGCAGGTCAGGAAGCAACACTTAGAACTGGACATGCAACAACAGACTGGTTCCAAATTTGGAGAGGAGTACATCAAGGCTGTATATTGTCACCCTGCTTATTTAACTTTTATGCAGAGTACATAATGAGAAATGCTGGGCTAGATGAAGCACAAGCTGGAATCAAGATTGCCGGGAGAAATATCAATAACCTCAGATATGCAGATGACATCACCTTTATGGCAGAAAGCAAAGAACTAAAGAGTCTCTTGATGAAAGTGAAAGAGGAAAGTGAAAATGTTGGCTGAAAATTCAACATTCAGAAAACTAAGATCATGGCATCTGGTCCCATTGCTTCATGGCAAATAGATGGGGACAGTGGAAACAGTGGCAGACTTTGTGTCTTGGGGCTCCAAAATCACTGCAGATGGTGACTGCAGTCATGAAATTAAAAGATGCTTGTCCCTTGGAAGAAAAGTTATGACCAACCTCGACAGCATATTAAAAAGCAGAGACATTACTTTGCCAACAGAGGTCCGTCTGGTCAAGGCTATGGTTTTTCCAGTGGTCATGTATGGATGTGAGAGTGGGACTATAAAGACAGGTGAGTGCCGAAGAATTGATGCTTTTGAACTGTGGTGTTGGAGAAGACTCTTGAGAGTCCCTTGGACGGCAAGGAGATCCAACCAGTCCATCTTAAAGGAATTCAGTCCTGAATATTCATTGAAAGGTCTGATGCTGAAGCTGAAGCTCCAGTACTTTGGCCACCTGATGCGAAGATCTGACTCATTGGAAAAGACCCTGATGCTGGGAAAGATTGAAGGCGGGAGGAGAAGGGGACAACAGAGGATGAGATGGTTGGATGGCATCACTGACTCAATGGACATGAGTTTGAATAAACTCCAGGAGCTGGTCATGGACAGGGAGGCCTGGTGTGTTGCAGTACATGGGGTCACAGAGAGTCGGACATGACAGAGTGACTGAACTGAACTGAACTGAACTGAACTGCTACTTACTCTTACTTGCTGCTCCTTACTCCCATCCCCCAGTAAAATTATATCAGAACTTTGGGTTATAGGTTAAGAGTTATAATAAAGTAAAATTAAGAATTAATGAAAAATAATTTTAAATACTTATGAAAGTTGCAAAAATAGTAGAGTTCACATGTATTCTTCACCTAGCTTCCCCTAGTAACAGCAGCTGTTTCTGTATGACTGATTGAATATCATCAGAAAACTGTGGGGAAAAGGTGAGGCAAATCTGCTTTCTTTTCCAAGCCTCTGAAGCATACATTTACCAACAAATAAATAACTGAAGTCCAAAGCCAAATTCATATATGAGTGCAAATGGATGAAAATTTATTACTACCTGCATCTATGTGTATAATTTTGTTAAGATACTGAGAGTACTGTTGGCTAAATAGTAGAGTGACTTAAGTGACTTAGTGATGTATGATTCTTTGTGATCCCATGGACTGTAATCCACCAGGCTCCTCTGTGCATGGAATTCTTCATGCAAGAATAGTGGAGTGGGTAGCCATTCCTTTCTCCAGGGGTCTTCCTGACCCAGAGATCAGACCTGCCTTATAGGCAGATTCTCCTGCATTGCAAGCAGATTGATTACCATCTGACCCACCAGGGAAGCCCCAAACTGTATAACCATAGTATAATTTTCAAAACTAGAAAATTAACATTAGTACAATACTGTTCATTAACAAAACTAGAGACCTTATTTGGATTTCACTACAATTTACATTAACTCTTAAAAAATTTTTTTTCTGCTGTGTAAGTCTATGAAACTTTATTGCGTGTATAAATTCATATAGCCATCACCATAACTAGAATATAGAACTCCCAAAGAAACTCCCATATGCCCTCCCAACCCTAACCTCTAGCAGCCACTGATCTATATCACTATAATTTTGTCATTTTGAGAATGTTATGTCAATCATATAATATGTGACCTTTTGAGATTCTTTTCACTCAGCATAATGCACTTGAAATCCATCTAACTGTTATGTTATTAATAGTTCATTCCTTTTTTTATTACTGAGTGGTAATCCGTAGTATGGATACTCACAGCTTATTTTTCTATTCATCCATTGAAGGATATATGTGTTGTTTCTAACTTTTGACTATCACAGATAAAGATTATTATGAACATTCATGTGGAGATTTGTGTGTGAACATGTTTTAATTCTCTTGGATAATACTCAGGAGTGTGATTATTGAGTTGTGTTGTGTTTAACTGTATGAGAAATTGCCAGTTTTCCAGGTGACAGTACCATTTTACATTCCCACCAGCTGTGTGTGAAAGATCCTATTGCTCCATATCCTTACTCGCACTTGGTATTTGTATTTGTTTCCTAGGGCTGTGATAACAAATTAAATAAGCGAGGTGGTCATTTATTCTCCCATAGTTATGTAGGCTAGAAGTTAGAAGTCAAGGTGACATCAGGGCCGTGCTCTGAGGAAACAGACACGCCGTGTGTCTGTCCTGTCTTCTGGTGGTTGCCAGCAGTCCTGGTGTTCCTTGTGCTGGGCTGCACAGCTCCAGACTCTGCCTCTGTCTTCATACGTCTGTCTTCCTCTGTGTATATATCCACTCTGTATTTCTGTACATTCACATGGTCTTCTTATAAGGACATCAGTCATTGAATTTCAGGCCTATTCTGATCCTGATAACCTCATTTTCATTAATTGCATCTGCGAAGACCCTTTTTCTAAGTAAGATCACATTCTGAGGTACCAGGTAGATATGAATTTCAGAATTTCAGTGGACAGTTAAACCCAGTACATATTGTGAGTACTTTCAATTTTAGCTATTCTAATAGATGTGTAGTGGTATCTCGTGGTGGCTTTAATTTGCATTCTGTGATGGGTAATAATGTTGAACATCTTTTCATGTGCATATTTACTTTGCATTTATCTTTTTGGTTGTTTTTGTCCATTTTCTAATTGGATTATTTACTGTTGGTTTTCAGTTCCGTTGCTCAGTCGTGTCCAACTCTTTGCGACCCCATGAATTGCAGCGCGCCAGGCCTCCCTGTCCATCACCAACTCCTAGAGTTCACCCAAACTCATGTCCATTGAGTTGGTGATGCCATCCAACCATCTCATCCTCTGTTGCCCCCTTCTTCTCCTGCCCTCAATCTTTCCCAGCATCAGGGTCTTTTCAAATGAGTCAGCTCTTCACATCAGGTGGCCACATCAGGTGGTTGAATTGGAGTTTCAGTTCAACATCAGTCCTTCCAATGAACACCCAGGACTGATCTCCTTTAGGATGGACTGGTTGGATCTCCTTTAGGATGGACTGGTTGGATCTCCTTGCAGTCCAAGGGACTCTCAAGAGTCTTCTCCAGCACCATAGTTCAAAAGCATCAGTTCTTCCTTGCTCAACTTTCTTTATAGTCCAACTCTCACATCCATACATGACCACTGGAAAAACCATAGCCTTGACCAGACGGACCTTTGTTGGCAAAGGTCCTACTTTTTAATATGCTGTCTAGGTTGGTCATAACTTTCCTTCCAAGAAGTAAGCGTCTTTTAATTTCATGACTGCAATCACCATCTGTAGTGATTTTGGAGCCCCCCAAAAGAAAGTCAGCCACTGTTTCCATTGTTTCCCCATCTATTTGCCATGAAGCAATGGGTCCAGATGCCATGATCTTAGTTTTCTGAATGTTAAGCTTTAAGCCAACTTTTTCACTCTCCTCTTTCACTTTCATCAAGAGGCTCTTTAGTTCTTCGCTTTCTGCCATAAGGGTGGTCTCATCTGCATATCTGAGGTTATTGATATTTCTCCCAGCAATCCTGATTCCAGCTTGTGCTTCATCTAGCCCAGCGTTTCTCATGAAGTATTCTGCATATAAGTTAAATAAGCAGGGTGACAATATACAGCCTTGACATACTCCTTTTCCTATCTGGAACCAGTCTGTTGTTCCATGTCCATTTCTAACTGTTGCTTCCTGACCTGCATACAGGTTTCTCAAGAGGCAGGTCAGGTAGTCTGGAATTCCCATCTCTCTCAGAATTTTCCACAGTTTATTGTGATCCACACTGTCAAAGGCTTTAGCATCGTCAATAAAGCAGAAATAGATGTTTTTCTGGAATTCTCTTGCTTTTTCCATGATCCATTGGATGTTGGCAATTTGATTTCTGGTTCCTCTGCCTTTTCTAAAACCAGCTAGAACATCTGGAAGTTCACAGTTCACGTATTGCTGAAGCCTGGCTTGCAGAATTTTGAGCATTACTTTACTAGTGTGGGAGATGAGTGCAATTGTGCGGTAGTTTGAACATTCTTTGGCATTGCCCTTCTTTAGGATTGGAATGAAAACTGACCTTTTCCAGTCCTGTGGCCACTGCTGAGTTTTCCAAATTTGCTGGCATATTGAGTGCAGCACTTTCACAGCATCATCTTTTAGGATTTGAAATAGCTCAACTGGAATTCCATCACCTTCACTAGCTTTGTTCGTAGTGATGCTTCCTAAGGCCCACCTGACTTCACCTTCCAGGATGTCTGGCTCAAGGTGAGTGATCATATCATTGTGATCATCTGGGTCGTGAAGATCTTTTTTGTATAGTTCTGTGTATTCTTACTATCTCTTCTTAATATCTTCTGCTTCTGTTAGGTCCATACCATTTCAGTTGGTTTTAGAGAGTTCTTTATATATTCTGGATATAATTACTATATCAGACATGTGATTCACTAATATTATTTTCTCCCAGTTTGTCTTTTTATTCTTTCAACAGTATCTTTCACAGGGGAAAAATTTCTAATTTTGATAGTCTGACTTTTTTCTCTCATATTATACTTTTGGGGTAGTATCTGTTTTTACCTAAATTTAAGTCACAAGGAATTTCTTCTAAAATTTTTATAGTATTGCATTTAGATCTGTGATCCATTTAGAGTTGATTTTTGTATACATTATGAGGTTTAGATTAGAGTTAATATTTTTGCATATAGGTGACCATTGTTAAAAAGACTGTCCTTTCTTGATTGAATTGCTTTTATGCCTTGCCAAAAATTAGTTTTGTATGTGTGTGAATCTGTTTCTGGAGTCTTTATTCTATTTTATTGATCTCTGTGTCTCTCTACTAATACCACTGTCTTTATTACTTTTGTCTACATGTGCTGTGCTTGCTTATTAGTCTCTCAGTCATGTCCAACTCTTTGTAACCCCATGAATTGTAGCCTGCCAGGCTCCTCTGTCCGTGGGGATTCTCCAGGCAAAAATACTGAAGTGGGTGCCATGCTCTCCTCCAGGGGATCTTTCAACCCAGGAATTTAACTCAGGTCTCCCGCTTTACAGGCAGATTCATTACTGCCTTTTGGCTTCCTGAGTAGCTCAGACAGTAAAGAATCTCCCTGCATTGCAGGAGACCCAGATTCGATCCCTGGGTTGGGAAGATCCCTTGGAGAAGGGAATGGCTACCCACTCCAGTATTCTTGCCTGGAAAGTTCCATGGACAGAGGGGCCTGGCAGGTTCAATCCATGGGGTTGCAAAGAGTCGGATATGCTGAGCGACTAACACTCTTTACTGTCTGAGCCACCAAGGAAGCCCAAGAATACTAGAGTGGGTAGCCTAGCCCTTCTCCAAAGGAACTTCCCAATCCAGGAATTGAACCTGGGTCTTCTGCTTTGTAGGTGGACTCTTTACCAGCTGAGCTACCCGGGAAGCCCTTTATCTACATAGTAAGTCTTAAGAAGGATAGTGCAATTTCCCCATTTTCTTTTCTTTTCAAAATTAGCTCTTCTACTTTCTTTGCCTTTCCATATAAATTTTAGAAACATATATCTATATATGTTTATATATATATCTATATATACAGAATTCTCTATATCTACAGAACTCTCTATATCTTCTCTATATCTACAGAAATGCCCTGTTAAGATTTTATAGGAATTGATTAAACCAATTTCAGATAAATTTTGTGAGAACTGGTATCTTTCCTATGTTAAATCTTCCACTTCATTAACTTGCTATGTCTCTCTGGTTACTTAGGCCATCTTTTTTTCTTTCATCAACATTTTGTAGTTTTCAGTAAACATATCTATATGTATATTTTGTTAGATGTGTATGTAAGCATTTTTCTGGCTGAGAGCCAACCGCTATCATGGTCCCCAGTGATCCCCACCCCTTGTGTTCATGCCTTTGTGACGTCATCTTTCACATTTTATTGTGGTTGGTCTGTATAACCAATAGAATATGGTAGAAGCATATGACTTCTGAGGCTACCCCATAAAAGACATGTGACTTTTCCTTGCTTTCTGCCTTAGATTACTTAGATCATGATCACTGTCAAGCAGCCCTGTGTAGTAGCCATTATAAAGAGGAATTGAGGCCTTCTGTCAACAGAGGCTTCCTGTTAACACCTAAGTGAGTGAACCTTCTTGGGGGCAGATCCTCTTGGAAAAAAATAATAAAATAATGAAAAGCAAACAAGCTGCAAATACTTTAACAGCTGCACCTCATGGGGAAGACAGTTTCTACAGATTTAATTCAGGCAACCACAACAACCTTTAGGAAAAAAAAATCAGAATTCAGAATTGCTATAATATATTATTTAAAATTTCCAGTTCTCAACAAAAGGTATGAGTCCTACTCAAAGGAAAGAGCAGCAGAAATAAATTAACTCTGAATAGACCTGGATGTTGGATTTAGCAGATAAAAGATTTGAAAACAGCTTTTATAAACATGTTTAAGTAATTAAAGTGTTAGTCACTCAGTCATATTCAACTCTTTGTGACCTCATGAACTGTAGCCCGACAGCCTCCTCTGTCCTTGGAGTTCTCCAGGCAAGAAGAATACTGCTGTGGGTAGCCATTCCCTTCTCCAGGGGATCTTCCTGACCCCGGAGTCCAACCAGGGTCTCCTGCATTGCAGGCATATTCTTTACCATCTGAGCCACTAGAGAAGCCCAAGTAATTGGGCTTGATTTAAGTAATTAAATTAATAAGTAGAAACTAAGAGAACCAAATGGCAATTTTAGATTTGAAAAGTACAATAACTGAAATGAAAATTCAGTAGTTGGGCTAGCAGAAGGTTTGTGACGGTGGAGAAGGAACTGGTGAGTTGAAATATAGATTAAGAAAAAGTATACAGCCTGTAGAATAGAGAACAAAGGACTAAAAGAAAATTAAAAGAACCTTAGAGACTTGTGAGACCTCAAATGTATACCCATGAAAGAGAGAAGAGAAAGAGGCAAAACAAGTATTTGAACATATAGTGGCTGAAAATTTTCTAAATTTGATGAAAAACATTAATCTGCAGATCCTAAGTAGCTCAGTAAACCCTCAAGGTCCAAAAAGACAAATACAAAGATATCTATGCCTAGATACATCATAGTCAAACTACTGAGAACCAAAGACAAATAGAAAATCTTAAAGGCAACAAGAGAAAAATGACTCATTGTATAAAAAGGAACAGCAAAATGTGTAACTGTTTTCAGTAGAGGCCACTAGGCAGTGGAATGCTGGGGGAGAAAAACCTTGCCAATCAAGATTTCCATATCCAGCAATACCATGAGGGTGAAATAAAGATACTCCCAGAGAAAATTATAAGATCTACCAAAAGAAGTAAATTAGGCCAAAGAGAAATGATACCAGGCCATAAGTCAGTACACAGGAATAAGAACACCAGAAGTGGTAAATGTGAAAGATAGTATAAATGTTCTTTCTCTTTACTTTTCTTAGTATCTTTTCCAAATATAAGGTTGTAAAAAGCAGTAGTTATGATACTGTTTGTTTTGCTTATAATACATAGAAATATTGTATGTATAACAACAGTGGGACAAAAGAAGGGACAGAAAATTGAACTAGGTTGTGGCCAAGTTCCTGTATTTTATCATAATTAAATTAGTATTAGCATTAAGTAGATTGTGATAAATTAAGATACATATTTTAATCTCTAGAGCAACCAATTAGGAGAAGTATACTAGAAAATAACCTCAAATTATAGTTTAAAAATCAGAGAAATTGGGACTTCCCTGGCGGTCCAGTGGTTAAGACTCTGTGCTTCCAATGCAGGGGGTGTGGGTTCGATCCCTGATCCGGGAACTAAGATCCCACAGGCCACACGGTGCAGCCAAAAATTAAAAAAAAAAAAAAATCAGAGAAATTAAAATGGTGTATCAAAAAATGATTTAACATTAAAGCAGTGAAAGAAGAATAGGGAAACTAAAAAACTATAAGACATACAGAAAACAGATAGCAAAATAATAAACATAAGTTCAGCCATGTTGCTAATTACATTAAATGTGAATATACCAAACTCTAAAATTTATAGAGTAGGAATTTTGCTTTTGTTATATATGTATGTGCATGTATGTAGGTGCAGTGTGTAATTCAGGTACTCTGAATGGCATTTCTGAATTATGGTGCTTCAGGTATTAACTAAATACCTTTAAATTAAGGATCTGATCTCTCATAATGGCAGAGGTGGGCTGGTTAGGAGAATGTGCTATTGGTATTTTGAGAAGGACACTTTTTCATTATGTAGACTATTTTGTATGTTATAGGATATTTAACATCCCTGAATTCTTCTTACAAATGTCCATGACAGTGCAGCCCTCACCCCATACTTGTGTTGTAGTAACAAAAACTACCACTCTACATAGACCTTTCTAAATCTTCCTTGTGAAAGCATACTACCTCCCCCATTACCCTGCCATTTACCCCCAGTCTTACTGATAAACCAGGCTGGACGAATTACAAGCTGGAATCAAGATTGCTGGGAGAAATATCAACAACCTCAGATATGCAGATGATACCACTCTAATACCAAAATCAGATTGATTATTTTCTTTGCAGCCAAAGATGGAGAACCTCTATACAGTCAGCAAAAACAAGACCGGGAGCTGACTGTGGCTCAGATCATGAACTCCTTATTGCCAAATTCAAACATAAATTGAAGAAAGTAGGGAAAACCACTAGACCGTTCAGGTGTGTCCTAAATCAAATCCCTCATGATATATATATATATGTATATATATATATATTTTTTTTTTTTTTAAATTTCATTTATTTTAAATTATTTTTGGTTGCACTTGATCTTTATTGTTGCTGGGGGATTTAGTTGCTCCAGGACATGTGAGATCTTCCCCGATCATGGATCAACCTGTGTCCTCTGCATTACAAGGCAGATTCTTAACCACTGGACCCAGGAAGAAAGCCCTTATCTCACAAATATATACCTAATATATTAAATATTAGACCCGAAGGAGTTGAGAAGGATCTAACCAAATGAAGAGTGTGGAGGACAGGGGTCCAGACAGAAGGGTAAAAGCCATGCAGCAGTAGAGAGCTGCCATCATGGCTGAAGCTTTATAGATGAGGAAGAGGGTAACCATACAAAGTTGGAGAAGTTGGGCAGGAATCAAGTCAGACCCTGTTAGGGCCTTTGTGACTCATATAGGGAGTTTGAATTTTTTTCTTAAGGAAAGAAGTAACATGATCAGATTTACGTTTTAAGAAGATAACTCATGCTGCTCTGTGAAGAATGGACTGGAAAAGGGTAAGAATTAAGTAGGTAGAGTGATTCAGAGGCTGTTACAGTAATATGTAGCTCAGCTGGTAAAGAATCCGCCTGCAATGAAGGAGACCTGAGTTCGATCTCTGGGTTGGGAAGATCCCCTGGAGAAGGGAAAGGCTGCCCACTCCAATATTCTGGCCTGGAGAATCCCATAGAATGTGTAGTCCATGGAGTTGCAAAGAGTCGGAGATGACTGAGCGACTTTCACTTTTTTCACACTATGTAGGCTAGGGATAATAGTCACTGGACTATGGTGATAGCTGAGGAGATGAAAGTGGATGGATTCAAGGTAGATCTGGGAGATCGAATCAATAAAAGTTGCTGATAAATTAGACGTGGGAATGAGAGAGTAAAATCAAGAACTCCCAGGTTTGTGTCCTGAGCATCTTGGGTGAATGGCAGTGCCATGTACTGGTTGGGAAAAATCGTATCGGGCAGGTTTCAGGTGGATATATTAGTTTCTTAGGACTTTAATGATAAAGAACCATGAACTGTTTGGCTTAAAACAATAGAAATTTATTCCTTAACAGTTCTGGAGAGTAGGTATCATACTGAAGGGGCCGCTGTGGGCCTGTGGAGGCGCACCCTTTCTTCCCATGCCTCGCCTTTGGTAGCGCCTCTGCCCGTCCTTGGCATTCCTTGGTTGCACCTGTAGCACTTCAGTCTTCTCTCGTCATTACATGCCATTCTTCTCATGTGTCTGTGTTTTAAGTATTAGAGCAAAAAATATGACAAATCATCCTGGAGCGTCTTGTAGGGGCAGAGGAGCAAACTGAAAGAGCTATTGATGGGCAAACCTGGAAACATTTGAACAACAAAAAATAAATAATATACTCCCATGTTAAGTAAATATCTATTAGTCCATACTGATTTAAATGAGTAATCGGATAAGTTAATAAATGGAGATAAAGAGATAAACTCTTCATACAAAATAATACCAAATTATGCAAAGGAGCGTAACTTCGTACTCTTTTAAATGTGGGCTGCACATAGTGACTTCATTTCAAAGAATACGGTGTGGGAAGTGGGAGAGAGAGAGAAACTTTATAGGAGAAATCTGATGATATACCCTACTAAAGCCTGATGATCAAGGTCAATCATAAATCATTACAAATAGTGTGTACCCTTGATATGATGGGGCTTCCTAGGTGGCATTAGTGGTAAAGAACTGCCTGCTAGTGCAAGAGATGTAAGAGATGTGAGTTCGATCCCTGGGTTGGGAAGATTCCCTGGAGTAGGAAATGGCAACCCATTCCAGTATTCTTTCTGGACAATCCTATGGACAGAGAAGCCTGTCGGTTAGATACAATGTCATGAAACTGGCACTTAACCTCTGTGCTCTTCATAGAAGCCCCTAACCTCAGTTTAACCATGAGAAGAACATCACAAAAATTGTAATAGGGAAGCAATCTGCAATTTACCCGATTAGAATTACTGATAACTATCGAGATCCTAAAAAAAACAAAGAAAGCCTGAGAAATGTTCACAGCTAAGAGAAACCTAATTAGATATGGTGACTAAATGCAAGTGGTAACCTAAGTGGGATACTAAAACAGAAGGAGGACATTATGTGAAAACTAAGGAAATATGAATAAACCGTGAAATGGTTAATAACATTTTAATGTTAGTTCACAAATTCTAACAAATGTGGACCCCTCAGGTGGCATAGTGGTAAAGAATTTGCCTGTCAATGAAGGAGACATTGCAGGTTCCTTCCATCTGTCGGAAAGATCCCTCGGAGGAGAAAATGGCAAATTTCCTCTGGCAACAAATGGCAAAAAATCCTATGAATAGAGAAGCCTAGTAAGCTGTAGTCCATGGGGTCCAAAGAATCTGACACAACTTAGCGACTGAACATGCAAACTGTAACAAATGTACATTCTAATGTAAGATGTTAATCACAAGGGACACTGTATGCATGTGAGGGGGCAGTGGTGATGGTCATAAACTCTTGGGGCTATATGCTCCTGTCTTTAAATATGAAAGTTTGAGAGTATTTTTTGATTAAAAAAAATGATACTCCTGTGGAACAAAGCAGATCATAGGGGAAATGGCATCTATAAAAGTAATTAGTCATAACCAAGAGCCTCAAGCATACAATTTAAACAAATGTCTGACCTCAGGCGGTAAAGAATCTGCCTGCAATGCAGGAGACTCAGATTCGATCCCTGGGTCAGGAGGGTGCCCTGGAGAAGGAAATAGCAACCCACTCCAATATTCTTGCCTGGAGAATCCCATGGGCAGAGGAGCCTGGTGGGCTAGTCTCTAGGGCTGCAAAGAGTCAATACACAACTGAGCGACTAACACTTTCATTTCACTTTTTTTTTTTACTTTATTTTACCTTTTATTCACTATTTTATTTTATTTTATTTTTTTCCATTTATTTTTATTAGTTGGAGGCTAATTACTTTACAATCTTGTAGTGTTTTTTGCCATACTTTGACATGAATCAGCCATGGATTTACATGTGTTCCCCATCCCGATCCCCCCTCCCGCCTCCCTCATTTCACTTTTCTGACCTTGAAAGGAGGGGACATAGTTTGTTTCACAAGTATTTGTTTTTGACAAATCATTCTAGTTTCTGTCACAACATTTTCATACATTTCTGTATACCATATTACTATTAGATATGGAGAGGCATTATTTGGGGGATTCAGTCCATAAGAATTAAATACTGTTTTTTGAGAAGTGTGTTCCAATATCACTTTACCCTGCATAGGTCCTGAGATACAGGAGAGTTGTACTCATTTTAGAGAGTAAAAACAAACATGATCCATATTTATAAATGTATTGAATTATCTGAATTTATTGTAAAGATTTTCTAATATGATGAGTTTATTTAAAAACTTACCAAATTTCTGGTATAAAATGAATTATAGGTAATTGTAATTTATATTGCAAATGGGTATATGGAAGTGATTGATAAGGAAATGTTAAAAGGAAGAAAGTTAAATGTTATAATAAAGATGAGAATATAATGTTTATAGGTAAAAGGGATGTCAAAATATAATTTTTCAGATGAGATTAGATTAAAGCCTATCAAGAAAAATTTAAATAAAAACTTTAAGAGTGCTGACCTTTAGAGTTTATCTTTCAGTGTCTTATTTAGTTTGAAAAGAAATATTGATGGTTTTCTCCAAGAGTGGGAAGCATAAGTAGCTGATGTGGACTTTAAAAGACAGTTTACCACCTCTCCATATGGGACTTTGGAAGGCTGTCACTAAACTTATTATTTCCATAAAAATGTGTTAATGGAATTTATTTCACTGTTGAGTCTTATTTCTACTGAGAATCTTTTATAGAGGCATTTTATTTTATAAGGATTCAATGAAAAAAGATGTTAGCAGCAATCTTTGAAATATTGCATATTTGCAAAAAGGTGATTTTTGTGGTATTTATTTACACATGAGTAAGAAAAACATATATTAACAGGCATATCACAATTTGTTTTGAACTAAGACTAAAGAGACTTAAAGGTTAAATTTTTAAGTTAATCTGCCTTGAAAGTGAAAGTCGCTCAGTCACGTACAATTCTTTGTGACTCCATGGACTATACAGTCCATGGAATTCTCCAGGCCAGAATACTGGAGTGGGTAGCCTTTCCCTTCTCCAGGGGATCTTCCCGACCTAGAAATCAAATGGGGGTCTCCTGTATTGCAGGCAGATTCTTTACCAACTGAGCTATCAGGGAAGCTCAATATTTTGCTAATAACTTTTTATTCAAATATTACCGGATGTTATAATTTTTCATTAAATTACTGGGCTCGCTTCTCATACAGGCATAGTTCATTTTATTATACTTTGCAGATACTGCATTTTTTACAAATTGAATATCTGTTGCAACTATACATTGTTAAGTCTGTTAGCACCAATTTTCCAACAGCATATACTCACTTCAAGTCTCTGCGGCACATTTTGGTAATTCTTAAAATATTTCAAACTTTTTCATTGTTATATTTTTGGGGTGGTCTCTGATAAGTAACTATTTGACGTTACTGTTGTGATTGTTTTGGGATGCCATGTGCCCATGTAAGACAGTGAACTTAATAAATGTGTGTATTCTGGCTGCTCCATCAACAGTCCATTCCACTACCTCTCTATCTTTCCTCAGGCCTCCCTATTCCTTGAGACAATATTGAAATTCAGCCAACAGTTAACCCTCCAATGGCCTCTTAAGTGTGCAAGTGAAAGGAAGAGCTCTAACTTTAAATCAAAAGATAGAAATGATTAAGCTTAGGAAGGCACATCAAAAGCTGAAGTAGGCTGAAAGCTCGGCCTCTTATGACAGCTAGCTAGGTTGTGAATACACAGGAAAAGTTCTTGAAGGAAATTAAAAATGCTGCTTCAAGGGCCGCATGAATGATAAAACAAAACAACCTTGTTACCATATGGAGAAAATTTTAGTGGTTGGTTTGGATAGAAGATGAAACTAGACACAACATTCCCTCAAGCTAAAGCCTAATCTAGAGCAACACCCTAATAACTCTCTTCAATTCTGTGAAGGCCAAGAGACATGAGGAAGCTGCAGCAGAAAAGTTTGAAGCTAGCAAAGGTTGGTTTATGAGGTTTAAGGAAAGAAACCATCTCCATAACATAAAATGCAAGATGAAATGGCAAGTGCTGATATAGAAGCTGCAGCAAGTTATCCAAAAGATCTTGTTGCTGTTCAGTCATCAAGTTGTGTCTGACTCTGCAATCCCATGGACTGCAGCACACCAGACTTCCCTGTGCCTCCCAGCTCCTGGAATTTGCCCAAGTTCATGTCCATTGAATTGGTGATGCCATCCAACCATCTCATCCTCTGTCACCCTCTTCTCCTCCTGCCTTCAGTTTTTCCCAGCTTCAGGGTCTTTCCCAATGAGTCAGTTCTTCGCTTTGGGTGGCCAAAGTACTGGAGCTTCAGCTTCAGCATCGGTCCTTCCAAAGAGTATTCAGGGTTGATTTCCTTTAAGATTGACTGGTTTGATATTGCTTTCCAAGGAACTCTCAAGAGTCTTCTCCAGCACCACAGTTTGAAAGCATCAGTTTTTTGGTGCTCTGTCTTCTTCATTGTCCAACTGCACATCCATATATGACTACTGAAAGGACCATAGCCTTCACTGTGTGGACCTTTGTTGTCAAAGTGATGTCTTTGCTTTTTAACACACTGTCTAGATTTGTCATAGCTTTCCTGCAAGGAAGCAGTCATCTTCTAATTTCATGGCTGCAGTCACATCCACAGTGATTTTAGCGCCCAAGAAGAGGAAATCTGTCACTGCTTCCACCTTTTTGCCTTCTACTTGCTGTGAACTTAGCTTTTTAATATTGAGTTTTAAACCGGCTTTATCTAAGCTCAGATAATTAATGAAGGTGGCTATACTAAACAACAGATTTTCAGTATTTATGAAACAGCCTTCTATTGAAAGAAGATGCCATCTAGGACTTTCGTAGTAGAGAGGAGAAGCTAATGCCTGGCTTTAGAGCTTCAAAGGACAGAGTCATACCTCATGAGGGGCTAATACAGCTGGTATCTTGAAGTTGAAGCCATTGCTCATTTACCATTCTGAAAATCCTAGGAACCTTAAAAACTATGCTAAATCTACCCTGCCTGTGCTCTAGAAACGGAACAACGAAGCCTGGATGACAGCACATCTGTTTACAATGTGGGCTACTGTTTTAAGTCCACTATTGGGACCTACTGCTCACAAAGAAGATTCCTTCGGAATATTACAGCTTGTTGACAGTGCACCTGCTCACCCAAAAGCTGTAATGGGGATGAACTGGATTGTTTTCATGACTACTAACACAAATCCATTCTGCATCCCAGAGATCAAGGAGTAATTTTGACTTTCAAAGTCTTACTATTTAAGAAATACATTTTGTAAGGTTATAACTGCTGTAAATAGTGATTCCTCTGATGGATCTGAGCGAAGTAAATTGAAAATCTCTGGAAAAGATTCACTGTTCTAGATACCATTGTTACAGAGTCCAAGCTTGTATTGTTTGCCCCAGGACAGGTCAGTAAATTAATAAACAAGTTATTGGGGTAAGGAATAGCAACTTTATTTGGAAAGCCAGCAGCCCAAGAAGGATGGCAGACTATAGTGTCCCAAAGAAGCATCTTACATGAATTGAGAATTCAAGGTTTTTTTTATACTAAAAGTTGGGGGGGAGTGTGTCGGAATATGGGTGGTAGTTACAAGTTTCTTGGTGCTAGCTGGACCCCAGAGGAAATGTGATAACCCTTTGTTTTTGCAGCTGTTCATGAAGGTCTGGTCATGACATTACTGTCAGTCTCCAACAAGACAAATGTTATTCTCTGTTCTGTAACTTTTTATCTTTGTATGAAAAGTGTTACATCTCTAGGACTTGCCTGGTGGTCCCATGTTTAGGAGTCTGCCTGCCAGTGCAGGGGACTTGGGTTCAACCCCTGGTTTGGGAGGATTCCACATGCTACAGGGAAGCGAAGCCCACACACAACTGCTGAGCCTCTGCGGCAGTGAGGATCCAGCACAGCCAAAAAAATAAAATTTAAAAGTAATAATAAGTAGTAATAACATTTTGAAAAGGGAAAAGTGTTACACTTTTAAAAATCAAGTCTGGGAAGCAGAGCCTTGAGAAGGGGCCATTTACATATATGTCAGACTATAGGTAACAATTCTTTACAAAGGTGCGGAGCCAGCAAGACTAAGCACAGGCAAGAGAACACAGTTCAGTGTTAAAGGAATGGATCCAGTATGGAGGAAGGTTTGTTCTTCCTTACACTATGAAGAATGTTCTTGGTTTTTGAGGTCCGAATATCAGCATTAACAGGATTTTGGAAGAATTTGATTCCAACCCTTGTGGCTGAGGTTCAAGAGGTTCATGACGTCAGTGTAGGAAGTAACAACTGCAGTTGTGATGGAAATAGCAAGAGAACAAGAAATAGAGCTGGAAGATGTTGACTGAATTGCTGCAATCTCATGATAAAACTTTAACAGATGAGGAGTTGCTTCTTATGGATGAACAATGAAAGTAGTTTCTTGAGATGGAGTCTTTTCCTGATGAAGATGTTATGAAGACTGTTAAAATGACAGCAAAGGATTTAGAATATTATACAAACTTAGTTGGTAAGGCAGTATCAGGGTTTGGGAAGATTGACCTCAGATTTGAGAGAGATTCTACTGTGGGCAAAATGCTATCAAACTGCATTGTAAGCTACAGAGAAATCATTCATGAAAGGAAGAATCAATCAATGCAGCAGAATTCATTGTCATCTTATTTTAAGAAATTTCCACAGCCATCCCAACCTTCAGCAACCACCTCCTTGATCTGTCTGTAGCCATGAACATTGAGGCAAGACCCTCCATGAGCCAAAAGATTATAACTTGCTAAAGGCTCAGATGATGATTAGCATTTTTTAGCAATAAAGTATTTTTAAATTTAGAAGTGTACATTTTTTAGATGTAATGCTATTGCATACTTAATAGACTATACAGTATAGTGTAAACATAACTTTCATATGCAACTGGAAACCAAAAAACTTTTGGTTTTCAATTCTGATACTCATTGTAGTGGTCTAAAACCCAAACCTGCAGCACCTCCAAGGTATTTCTGTACAGTTGATCCTTGAACAACTCTTGCTTATTAGACTGCATAGGTCCACTTATACACAGATTTTTTTTTTTTTTTTGATAGTAAGCAGTACAGTACTATATGATCTGTGAGTTGGTTGAATCCTCAAATGTGGAACCTCAGGTATGGAAGAACTGTGGGTATGGATGGTAGACTGTAAGTTAGTACTGCACTCAAGGAATGAGGTGGTCCCTTTGCCCATTATGATACGGTTTGCCTATGTAGGAATGCCCGGTCTTAATGTAGCCATTCATTTAGAAGAATTGTATGACCAAATCTGAATTTGCTGAAATTTTCTTACATAGTATGTATCTGCATATTTTCTGGGAGTTATCACTAATTAGTATTTTTAGGAGGGAGCCAGTGGTAGCATATAGCAACCTAGCAACTAGATTCCTGTACAGCTTTCAGTTCAGTTCAGTCACTCAGTCATGTACGACTCTTTGTGACCCGATGGACTGCAGCATGCCAGGCTTCCCTGTCCCATCACCAACTCCTGGAGCTTGCTCAAACTCATGTCCATCGAGTCGGTGATACCATCCAACCATCTCATCCTCTGTTGTCCCCTTCTCCTCCTGCCTTCAGTCTTTCCCAGCATCAGGGTCTTTTCAAATGAGTCAGTTCTTCACATCAGGTGGCCAAAGTATTGGAGTTTCAGCTTCAGCATCAGTCCTTCCAATGAATATTCAGGACTGATTTCCTTTAGGATTAACTAGTTTGATCTCCTTGCAGTCCAAGGGACTCTCAAGAGTCTTCTCCAACACCACAGTTCAAAAGCATCAGTTCTTTGGCACTCAACTTTCTTTATAGTCCAACTCTCATATCCTTACATGACTACTGGAAAAATCATAGCTTTGACTAGACGGTCCTTTGTCGGCAAAGTAATGTCTCTGCTTTTTTTTTTTTTTATGTCTCTGCTTTTTAAAATGCTGTCTAGGTTGATCATAGCTTTTCTTCTAAGGAGCAAGAGTCTTTTAATTTCATGGCTGCAGTCACCATCTGCAGTGTTTTTGGAGCCCAAGAAAATAAAGTCTGTCACTGTTTCCATTGTCTCCCCATCTATTTGCCTTGAACTGATGGGACTGGATGCCATGATCTTAGTTTTCTGAATGCTGAGTTTTAAGCCAACTTTTTCACTCTCCTCTTTCACTGTTATCAACAGGCTCTTTGGTTCTTCTTCACTTTCTGCCATAAGGGTGGTATCATCTGCATATCTGAGGTTATTGATATTTCTCCCGGCAATCTTGATTCTAGCTTGTGCTTCATTCAGCCCAACATTTCACATGATGTACTCTGCATATAAGTTAAATAGTCAGGGTGACAATATACAGCTTTGAGGTACTTCTTTCCTGGTTTGGAACCAGTCTGTTATTCCATGTATGGTTCTAAGTGTTGCTTCTTTACCTGCATACAGATTTCTCAGGAGGCAAGTAAGGTGGTCTGGATTCCCATCTCTTGAAGAATTTTCCAGTTTGCTGTGATCCACACAATCAAAGGCTTTGGCATTGTAAGTAAAGCAGAAGTAGATTTTTTTCTGGAACTCTGTTGCTTTTTCGATGATCCAACGGATGTTGGCAATTTGATCTCTGGTTCCTCTACCTTTTCTAAATCCAGCTTGAACATCTGGAAGTTCATGGTTCACGTACTGTTGAAGCCTGGCTTGGAGAATTTTGAGCATTACTTTGCTAGTATGTGAGATGAGTGCAACTGTGTGGTAGATTGAGCATTCTTTGGCATTGCCTTTCTTTGGGATTGGAATGAAAACTGACCTTTTCCAATCCTGAGGCCACTGCTAAGTTTTCCAAATTTGCTGACATATTGAGTGCAGCACTTTCACAGCATCATCTTTTAGGATTTGAAATAGCTCAACTGGAATTCCATCACCTCCACTAGCTTTGTAGTGATGTTTCCTAAGGCCCACTTGACTTCGCATTCCAGGATGTCTGCCTCTAGGTGAGTGATCACACCATTGTGGTTATCTAGTTCATGAAGATCTTTTTTCTACAGTTCTTCTGTGTATTCTTGCCACCTGTTCTTAATATCTTCTGTTTCTGTTAGGTCCATACCATTTCTGTCCTTTATTGTGCCCATCTTTGCATGAAATGTTCCCATGGTATCTCTAATTTTCTTGAAGAGACATTCTATTGTTTTCCTCTATTTCTTTGCATTGATCACTTAGGAAGGCTTTCTTATCTCTCCTTGCTATTCTTTGGAACTCTGCATTCAAATGGGTATATCTTTACTTTTCTCCTTTACCTTTAGCATCTCTTTTCTTCTCAGCTATTTGTAAGGCCTCCTCAGACGGCCATTTTGCCTGTTTGCATTTCTTTTTCTTGGGGATGATCTTGATCACTGCCTCCTGTACAGTGTCACGAACCTTGGTCCATAGTTCTTCAGGCACTCTATCAGACTAATCCCTTGAATCTATTTTTCACTTCCACTGTACAATCATAAGGGATTTACAATTTAGGTCACACCTGAATGGTCTAGTGGTTTTCCCTACTTTCTTCAGTTTAAGTCTGAATTTGGCAATAAGGAGTTCATGATCTGAGCCACAGTCAGCTCCTGGTCTTGTTTTTGCTGACTGTATACAGACTTTCCATTTTTGGCTGCAAAGAATATAATCAATCTGATTTCGGTATTGACCACCCAGTGATGTCCACGTGTAGAGTCTTCTCTTGTGTTGTTGGAAGAGGGTGTTTGCTATGACCAGTGCATTCTCTTGGCAAAACTCTATTAGCCTTTGCCCTGCTTCATTCTGTACTCCAAGGCCAAATCTGCCTGTTACTCCAGGTGTTTCTTGACTTCCCACTTTTGCATTCCAGTCCCCTGTGATGAAAAGGACATCTTTTTTGGGTGTTAGTTCTAGAAGGTCTTGTAGATCTTCATAAAACCATTCAACTTCAGGTTCTTCAGCATTGCTGGTTGTGGCTGACTTGGATTACTGTGATATTGGATGGTTTGCCTTGGAAACGAACAGAGATCATTCTGTTGTTTTTGAGATTGCACCCAAGAACTGCATTTCAGACTCTCTTGTTGACTATGATGGCTACTCCAATTCTTCTAAGGGATTCTTGGCCACAGTAGTAGATATAATGGTCATCTGAGTTAAATTCACCCTTTGCAGTCCATTTTAGTTCACTGATTCCTAAAATGTCGATGTTCACTCTTGCCATTATCTTGAGTCATGATCATTCAGATCATGGTTCATGATTTTCAATCAAATGAGATTAGTTGTTTAGAATGGTATATCATTGCATAAAATACAGATATCATCTTCTTTTGGAATAACAATAATATTAACACTCCTTTTAAATGTGAACATTAAATCAGTGTTTTGTCTCCTAATTGGAGCTATTACTCCTAAAATTGGGCTTCCCTGGTGGCTCAGATGGTAAAAAATCCACCTGCAACATGGGAGACCTGGATTCAATCCCTGGGTTGGGGAGAGACTCTGGAGAAGGGCGTGGCAATCCACTCCAGTATTCTTGCCTGGAAAATCCCCATGGACCGAGGAGCCTGGTGGACTACAGGGACTGCAAAGAGTCAGACACCACTGAGCGACTAAGCACTTCACGCAGCACTCCTAAGATTGAGGTTGTGGTCTTTTATTCAGTAATATTCAACACTTATATGATGCTATCAAGATAATGAATGCAACTGAGAGAGAGGGTTTGTCAGATGAGGCAGTTAATTTTTGTAGACATATTTAGTATATTTATTTAGTATATATTTATTTAATATATTTATTTATATATATCTCAATGCATATAGAGATAGCTTTGCTCTTAGAGTTACTAATTATATTTCAGATGAACTTATTTCCAGTGGGGCTACTTATTTTTAATAATAAAGGAATATTTTCTCAGAATAATGACCTTAAAATTAAAATTGTAAACTATATAGGAGAATGCCCATTTTCCTTTGAAGCTCTTTAGTATACCTTCCTGGAATAGCACATAATAGATGTTTTTTAAAAAGATAAATAAAAATTGAAGTCAATAAATTATTCAATTCTCTGACTTGTTTTTTTAGTTCAGTTGGTAAAACTTCTGTTGTTCTAATAATTTAGAAGCTCATTTTTCATAGCAAATAATTTATGAAAAACTTCATCCAGTATGTTTAGTATAAACCCTGCTTCCTACATACTACACTTCATTACTTTAACAAATATTTTGAAAAATTTTTTCAGGTATATATTGTCACACAAAAAATTGAGAACTTTTTGGAGATTTTTTTACTTCCTTAAGAAACTTCATTATTACCAAATCCAAAAGATGGGATTAAAGATATAATGCTCTTGATTTCTCATTGTTAACCTTTTTCTTATGAAAGCCATTAAAATTTCCATTCACATTGGTTATGCCATTTTAGGCCTAAGCTCACAATTTATCCAAAACAACTTCAACTTACTATAGATAAGTTTTTGTAACTCTTTGTAGGTTGGTCTGATTTATGATTTCATTATCAACAACATTTAGGACTCACCCTCTGACATTTTCTGCAGATATTTTCACATATTGATAGCAGATATTTTACTGCATCATTTAGTTCTGATTTATAACATCAGCAATATTGTTTGTCTAAAATATAGCACAATCTTTGGGTATTGTTTTCAAGTGGTCAAAGTTCTCAAGTTTGACCAGTTTGAGTCTGAAATACCAAATATTGAAGTGGAATACAAGATTTGTCTCCCAGGTGTTGAAAAACCATTTATCTATCAAATAGAAGTTAATTGTTTCTGGTGAGCTTGTTGGCCAATCATACTGAAGTATGATCTTAAATTTGATTAGAATAAAATGCCCATAGTGTTAGTTTTCTTTTTATATGATTTTTGCAGTACTGTGGAAATAAAAACTATCCAAAATGAGAACAAACAGACTATGAATTCAAAGCTTGCTATAAGAAGAAAGTTACCACCATCTCTTGTATTTGGCAGATTCAAATAGGAGTG
This sequence comes from Cervus canadensis, assembly GCF_019320065.1. Lineage (NCBI taxonomy): Eukaryota > Metazoa > Chordata > Mammalia > Artiodactyla > Cervidae > Cervus > Cervus canadensis. The sequence goes on along the minus strand of NC_057386.1, from coordinate 50,283,385 downwards.
GGCAGGTTTTATGGTAAAAAAGAGAAGACTTTAGTTATGCTTATTGGAGACTGTTGGCGTGTGGAAGCTGAAATGGGCTAAGTAGAAACTGGGCATCTTAGGTAACTGATCTGGGTACAATATTTGTCTTCCTCTGGTTGTTGCTGAGTTTAAAGTGTATGGTACACAAAAATAAACTCAAAATGGATTAAAGATCTAAATGTAAGACCAGAAACTATAAAACTCCTAGAGGAGAACATAGGCAAAACACTCTCCGACATAAATCACAGCAAGATCCTCTATGACCCACCTCCCAGAATATTGGAAATAAAAGCAAAACTAAACAAATGGGACCTAATGAAACTTAAAAGCTTTTGCACTACAAAGGAAACTATAAGTAAGGTGAAAAGACAGCCCTCAGATTGGGAGAAAATAATAGCAAATGAAGAAACAGACAAAGGATTAATCTCAAAAATATACAAGCAACTCCTGCAGCTCAATTCCAGAAAAATAAATGACCCAATCAAAAAATGGGCCAAAGAACTAAACAGACATTTCTCCAAAGAAGACATACAGATGGCTAACAAACACATGAAAAGATGCTCAACATCACTCATTATCAGAGAAATGCAAATCAAAACCACAATGAGGTACCATTACACGCCAGTCAGGATGGCTGCTATCCAAAAGTCTACAGGCAATAAATGCTGGAGAGGGTGTGGAGAAAAGGGAACCCTCTTACACTGTTGGTGGGAATGCAAACTAGTACAGCACTATGGAGAACAGTGTGGAGATTTCTTAAAAAACTGGAAATAGAACTGCCATATGACCCAGCAATCCCACTTCTGGGCATACACACTGAGGAAACCAGATCTGAAAGAGACACGTGCACCCCAATGTTCATCGCAGCACTGTTTATAATAGCCAGGACATGGAAGCAACCTAGATGCCCATCAGCAGATGAATGGATAAGGAAGCTGTGGTACATATACACCATGGAATATTACTCAGCCGTTAAAAAGAATTCATTTGAATCAGTCCTAATGAGATGGATGAAACTGGAGCCCCTTATACAGAGTGAAGTAAGCCAGAAAGATAAAGAACATTACAGCATACTAACACATATATATGGAATTTAGAAAGATGGTAACGATAACCCTATATGCAAAACAGAAAAAGAGACACAGAAATACAGAACAGACTTTTGAACTTGTGGGAGAAGTGAGGGTGGGATATTTCAAAAGAACAGCATTACTAATATGGTGAAACAGTCACCAGCCCAGGTGGGATGCATGGGACAAGTGCTCGGGCCTGGTGCACTGGGAAGACCCAGAGGAATCGGGTGGAGAGGGAGGTGGGAGGGGGGATCGGGATGGGGAATACGTGTAAATCTATGGCTGATTCATATCAATGTATGACAAAAAAAATAAATAAATAAATAAAAATTAAAAAAAAAAAAATAAAGTGTATGGTAGACTGCAGACCAAAAAAAAAAAAAGGTAAGCTGTTAGTTAACTCTCATCTGGGCTGATTGCTGCAGAGGCTGTGGTTTTACTTTCCTGGGTAGTGGCTGAAGAAATTGTGGGTCACAGTCACATATGGTCTGGTCATTGCCTACTTGTATAATCAATCTCTCACTACTGAAGGACGAGTAGACTTCTGTTTTACAATTTTATGACTGATTATATTCATGTAGCTTTGAGAGTTCTGTTAAGATGGTAATAATTACAGAAATCTCCCTAGATGAAAATAATATTCCTATCTAAGAGTATAAGAAGAATTATGCCAGAGTGTTTATACTGTAAGATGTCTATATGAAGATGTCATTACTCAGGTAGAAGTCAATTTTGGACCTCAGAGGTATCAGTTAACAATAATTTAAAAAATAAATAAATAAAACAATAATAATATGCATCTATCTGGGTCTTTTGAAAAATAAGTGAAAACCTGTTTTGGACTACCTCAGAGAGCATTTGGGTATATTTTCTCAGTGATTTTTTGGATAATTGGGAGTTTAAAGATGTGGAGGTGAAAGTAACTACCGTTTCTCATTGGAAACTTTGCACATTGTGATTTCCTATACAGCCTATACAAACGAGATTGGCTGGCTGTGACAAGGAGTATATTTGAGTTCCTATACAGTTTTTTAAATTAATTTTTTTATTTTGAGAAGTTCCAATATTTAAATATTTTACATAAAAATTATACAACATGACTAGATACAGCTAAAACAAGCACTATCCTATCCCCACTCCATCTTTGTCTCATTTCTATCTCTTTCCATTAGAGGCAATCTGTTATGAATTTGGTGTGCCTAATTTATAAAATTATTTCTAAAAACAATAGAACTTCTCTCTACTCACCTAATTGTAAATGTAAAAATAGAAGGTCTGAAAAAGATTGCTCTGCAGATTTCTTTTAGATTAAAAAATATTATAGCATGATAAACTTGAGACACAGAACATTTTTCACCAAGTAGCTGAATAACCCAAGTAGCTCTATAGTATATGTTATATAACATATGCTCTTTGTATAAAATATCAGTTTGTCTAAATTAGCAGCAGTCAGCTAGGAATGAAAAGACTTGGGGAAAAGAATCTTAAAAAGAAAGTAGGGTTTAAATTGATGCCTTGAGGAATGTGTGAAAAAGTGAGTCAGAGGATTTCCTCTCTTGACCTTGGCTGAACCTGTAGTTAGGTCTCATAAGTTTACTTTGATTTTTCTCTTCTTGGCTCTTATAGAAGCAATTCTTCGTTTCAAAATGAACAGACTCAATATACACAGTAGTCCCCCCCTTGTCCTCAGTTATGCTTTCTGAGGTGAAGAAATACATGCTAGTTTTATAGCCACAGTGCTTGATACAATGCTTAGTTAAGATGGAAAAGGCATTACATTTGTACAGTGTTTTGAGAGAGAGAGACTATATTAGCATAACTTTTATTACAGTCTGTTGTTATAATTGCTCTTTTATTATTGTTGAATCTCTTACTGTGCTTAATTTATAAATTAAACTTTATCCTAGGTAAGTATGTATAGCTAGGTTGGGTACTATTCATGGTTGTTAGGCCTCCACTGGGGTTTACCTTGGAACATATCCCACGTAGATAAGGGGGCTCTGTACTGTATTTGTAAATCCCAGTGTTTCAGGTATTGCCATTGTGAGACCCATACAGCAGAACCAAGTCCATTTTGCTAAAATTATAATCAATTCTCCAAATGCAAGTTATCTTTAAATACCTATATAAAAAAGCATTGGTCCCAGAACATAATTTAATAGATTCCTTTTCATCTTGTTTTTAAACACTCCTGTAATTTTCATGGGCAATCACATTTGACTGAACAAAGACTATATTTAGTACCTTATTTGAAAGGCACTGTAATTAAGTCTGTTTTAGTTCCAGTCTTACTAATCTTACTAACATCACAGATAATACAAAAGCGGGCAAATGCAGCTCATCAAAAAAGAGACCCCGAGATGGGATGCAGTGAGTTTGAATCTTAGTAAAGCATCCCAAGGATGTCAGCACATCTGCACTGTCATCAGTGAGAAGTATTAAATATCTCATCTGAAGAGAGTGACTCCATGGAGTACACATGACTTTATGTTTCTTCAGTGCATAAAGAGTTTATGTTTTTCTGTTGTTGGGATGTTACATTTTGTTAAACTGACTGCATGATGAGTCTGTGGTTTATGATTTAAATGTATTATGGACAAGAGATTTTGTTTTACTTCAAGTTTTGTTTTTGCCCTTAGGAAGCACTCAAAATGCAACCAATTTTTTTTTAATATTGATTTTTGTATCCTGTTACTTTACTGAATTTGTGTATTAGTTCTAACAGGTTTTAAAATAAGTGTTTAGGATTTTCTGCAAGTCATCTGTAAGCACATTTTACTGATTCTTTTCTAGTTTGGATGCTTTTTATTTCTTTCTTGCTTAATTGTTCTGGCTGGAATTTTCAGTATTACGTTGAATAGAAGTACTGAAATATGGCTTACTTGTCTTTTTCCTGATCTTAAGGGGGAAGTTTTTCGTCTTTCACTATAATATAACGTTAGCTGTGGATTTCTTACATATGGTCTTTATTATGTTGAGGTTTTTTTTTTTTTAATCAGAAATGAATGTTGAATTTTGTCAAATGCTTTTTCTGTATCTACTGAGATGGTCATATAATTTTTATCCCTCATTTTGTTAATGTGGTATAGCATATTGATTGATATGTAGATGTTAAGCCATTTGTAAGTCCTTGGATTAAATCCCACTTGACTATAATGTTGTTCAGTTGCTAAGTCATGTCTGACTCTTTGGGACCCCATGGATTGTAGCACACCAGACATCTCTGCCTTCCACTTTCTCCTGGAATTTGCTCAAATTCATGTTGATTTGGTGATGCTATCTAACCATCTCATGATGTACGATCCTTTTAGTGTATTCTTGAATCTGGTTTGCTAATATTTTGTTGAGGATTTTTGCAACCATGTTCATCAGGGATATTGGCCTGTAATTTTCTTTTCTTGTGGTGTCATTGTCTGATTTTGGTATCAGAGTAATACTGACTTCATAAAATTAGTTTGGAAGTATTTCTTCCTCTTTTTATGTTTCTTTTTAAATCAAATTTGTTTCAGGTATCTCTTGGAAATACTTTTTCCTTAAAATTTTCTTTGCATGATTTCTTTCTACCTAATTGCTTTGTATTATTTTATTGATTTTGGTCTCCATCATGCATATGCAGACTTCCTTTAGCTTATCTTATTATCTCAGCTGTCTATTCTTAAGTAAGATTGGGAGGCCTAAACACAAGAATAGGACTTGTCAACTTTGGATTTCATTCTAGTATAACCTGGTTGGGTCATTTGTTAGGGAACATTCTGACCCTAATTCAGATTAATGAAAGAAAAGTTTTCTAATCTGTCTGACTCAATAAAATGAAGGAAGGGGACCACTAATCTTAAAATTCAGCATTCACTTCTGCATAAAGTCATTTAATCCCCCTTGCTTTTCATTATGGTACTTATACCCTTAACTACCTGCTGTCCCCTAATCAAGAGATCCCTGTTTCACCCTCTGCAGGGAATAAGTGGCAGATTTTTGCCAGGATTAGAGAGAGAGGGATCTAACAGCTTCTTAAACAGTTTTCACCCAGTTTTTCTTAATTTATCTGTCTCACTCTCCATTTACCTCCAGTTCTACAGGTAACTAAGTGTTACCAGTTCTTGTTTAGAGGATTCCGTGGTATATATTGAGTTTGTGCTCAGCTTTCCTCACTGTTGGTTTAAGACTTGGCTTTCTCTCATCTGCTAAATCAGTTACCACTCTATCATCTACTTTCTGATGTCCAAAAGTCTGTTGTCATTGTTTTTCATTTTTCTCTTTTCTTCCTCACTGTTTGGGGTTACTTATTTTTAAAAATTCCCATTACTGTTGTTTTAGTGGAGTTTCTGGAGGGAATAAATTGAATGTTCATGTTCAATCTGCCATCTTGGCCTGGAAGTCTCGTAATGTTATTTTTTGGTGGAGAGGCAGCAGTACATAGTTGTTGAGAATATGAGTTATGGCACTAGACTGCTTGGTTTTGAACTCTGGCTCTGATGCATGTGTGCTCAGGTGCTGCGTTGTGTCCAACTCTTTGCAGCCCTATAGACATAGCCCACCAGGCTCTTCTGTCTACGGAATTTTCCATACTTACTAGTTATTAGATTAACCTCTACATTCCTACTTTTCCTCATCTATAAAATGGGGTCAAAAATAATACCTGCTTAAAAAAAATAATACCTGCTTCATAGGCTGACTGGAGAATTAACTAGTTAATTAAAATTAATTTACTTAAAGCACTTAGCTGCTGGTGCTGCTGCTAAGTCACGTCAGTCATGTCCGACTCTGTGCGACCCCATAGACGGCAGCCCACCAGGCTCCCCCTTCCCTGGGATTCTCCAGGCAAGAGCACTGGAGTGGGTTGCTATTTCCTTCTCCAATGCATGAAAGTGAAAAGTGAAAGTGAAGTCGCTCAGTTGTGTCCGACTCTTAGCGACCCCATGGACTGCAGCCTACCAGGCTCCTCCGTCCATGGGATTTTCCAGGCAAGAATACTGGAGTGGGGTGCCATTGCCTTCTCCTAAAGCACTTAGAGCAGTGCCTAGTACATGTACTCTGCCCTTAATAAGTATTTGTGATTATTTTCTTCCCTCTCTTTTCTTTGTCCTCTATTCCTGGAACTCCTGTTAGTCAAAGGTTAACCTCCCTAGATTGGTTCTTTGACTGTCTTTTCTTTCACTTTTCCATTTCATGTTCAGTTCTCTTTTCCTGAGGTTTTTCATAACCTCTATTTTATGCCTTATTTCAGCAACCATATTTTAAATATCAAATAGCTCTTTTGATATCTGATTTTAAATCAGATTTCCTTACATGTATGATGACTATTGGTGGTCTGTATATATTTCTTTTAAACTGATTAAAAGCATTCTGGAATAAGAAGATTTATTGTGAGTAGCCTCATTTTGGGCTGTTAGGATGGAGACATGACCATACATCACTATGACGAGGACTTTTCTCTAGGACTGCTCTGTTCCTTCAGAAAAAGACTTTACAAATTTCTTGCCTGGGCAATAAAATGCAAGTGTTTGAGGGCTGGGGATAAGGGGTGGGTTGGGGTGGGTGGGTAGAGGGATAGAGGAATTAAGATCCTGCCTTTTGGTATTTCAATAAATCCCTTTTTTAAAATTCTATCTCACTTCTACTCTCTACCCTGTCCAGTGTCTCCTAACCTATTAGAATACTCCTTTTCAGTTTCTCTAGAGGATAAACTTTCATTCTCTTATCTATTTATACTCTTAGCTAGTGTATGTCACTTAGCTGCTGGTATTCTACATGTGGAAGTGGCGGGGGGGCAATCAACCATTCACATATGAATGCTGTTTAAAAAAAAATTTATTGGAGTATGACTGATTTACAATGTTGTGTTGGTTTCAGGCACATAATATACTTTTTTTTTTTTTTTTTTTGATGTCTGATCTTATTTATTTGTTACTCTTAGAACATCTCATTTTTGACTGGACTCAGACTTAGAAGTAGAAGCTCTCAGAGAGGACAGCCTCCGTCTCTTGGCAATCTGTTCCTGCCGTTTTTCTTTGGCCTCCTTCATTCTCTTGGCCAAAAGTTTAGCATATTCTGCAGCCTCTTCTTTGTTTTCCTTAGTACGCTGTTTCTTCAGAGCAATACGCCGGCGTTTGTGTTGCAGAACTCGTGGAGTCACGAGACGCTGAATCTTGGGTGCTTTAGTCCTAGGTTTCTTACCTTCTTTGTTTAGGGGCTTTCGCACAACATACTGGCGGACGTCATCTTCTTTAGAGAGATTGAAAAGTTTGCGGATTCTGCTAGCTCTTTTGGGACCCAGGCGACGAGGCACTGTAGTATCAGTGAGTCCAGGAATATCCTTCTCCCCTTTTTTCACAATGACCAAGTTGAGAACACTCAGATTGGCATCCACAATGCAACCCCGTACAGATTTGCGCTTTCTCTCTCCAGTCCTCCTTGGTCTGTAACAGGAATGCCCCTTACTCAGTAGCAGGCGAACTCGGCCATGGGTCAAGACACCCTGCTTCATGGGGAAACCCTGCTTATCGTTCCCGCCACTGATTCAGACCACATAACCCTTCCATTCTTCACCCAGAGCGTCAGCAGCAACTTCTGTGGCCATACGCTTCTCGTAGAAGGTACGAAGTTTTCGTTCATCGTCCACTTCAATGAGCTTCTGGCAGCCAGTGGCCGGGAAAGAGATGTTCAGCTTCATTCTGAAGTGGCCGACAGCCTCCAAGGCGCCACGAAAAAGAGAGACATAATATACTTTTATCCTGTTTTTTCACTTTGTATTTCCCTCCACCCATTTGGCACTTCAGGGTCTGAGTCTTTCCCAGGTTCTTTGAGAGTGAATTGACTCTCTTGTCACCAGTGTCCCTGAGGTTATATTAATAGCTTCTTCCACCCTAATAAATAAAATCCCATTCCTCCATTTGTTCTCTGTTTTCCAAAAATGTATTGAAATATCTTGTCTACTGTTGCTTTCTACTGCTTTTTTCCTTGTGGATTTAAATCTTTTAATTTACTTTGCTATCATTTTATAAAGAGAAGGGATAAGTGCATATACTTAATCTGTCATTTTTTAACCAGACTTCATGAGATCAATGTTATTTTAAAAATATTTTATAATTGCTTTTAGCTGTACTGCTTAATTATATTATGGATTGGCAATCTGTGACACAACTGGAAGGAAAAGACCATTTTCTTTTTATTGATGTAGAGGGTGGTTGCCATGACCCCACCCTTCTAAAAAGCAAGTAGTAGTGAATTAACTCAGGTCATAGGATTCAGTGGAAAGAGCTTGAATTCCTACAGCCAATGCAGGCCCCTCTATCTACAGATAATTCACTGCAACTTGACTTTTTCATCTCTTCTAGGAACAGATTTTACTCAACCACAAGTCTATTTCCTTTTCTTCCCCTACTTCCTCTTACCAGTTCTACTTCCTGGCATTTGTTGAGGACTCCTCTTTTCTGACACATAGGAAAGATAAGGTCCCACCTTGGCAATTCTAAACCGTATGTGGTATGTCCATATAATAGAATACTACTAAGCAATTAAAAGGAAGATGGCATGTCCATACAATATAATAAATGCAATTTAGCAATAAGAAGGAACAAAGTATTGATACATGCTTCAATGTGAAAGAACTTAAAAAATATTATACTAGGTGAAAGAATCCAGATACAAAGGATAAATAATTGTGATTATGTTTATATTAAGTGGACTTCCCTCATAGTTCAATTCCTGGGTTGGGAAGATCCCCTGGAGAAGGGATAGGCTACCCACTCCAGTATTCTTGGGCTTCCCTTGTGGCTCAGCTAGTAAAGAATCCACCTGCAATGCAGGAGACCTGAGTTTGATCCCTGGGTTGGGAAGATCTCCTGGAGAAGGAAATGGTTATCCACTCAGTATTCTTGGGCTTCCCTTGTGGCTCAGCTGGTAAAGAATCCACCTGCAATGCAGGAGACCTGGGTTCAATCCCTGGGTTGAGAAGATTCCCTGGAGACGGGAGAAACTACCCACTCCAGTATTCTTGGGCTTCCCTTGTGGCTCAGCTGGTAAAGAATCCGCCTGCAATGCGGGAAACCTGGGTTCGATCCCTGGGTTGGGAAGATCCCCTGGAGAAGGAAATGGCTACCCACTCCAGTATTCTGGCCTGGAGAAATCCAGGGACTGAGGAGTCTGGCGGGCTGTAATCTATGGAGTTGCAAAGAATCAGATACAACTGAGTGACTAACACTTTCACGTGAAGAAAAAAAGAAAGGCGAGGTAAGGGATTAAAGAATGATGAGGTAGGGGTGCTTTGGGGAGTTTGATTATCTATCTATTTTTATTTTTGGCTGCACTGGGGCTTCATTGCTGGGCACAGACTTTCTGGTTGCAGTGCGTGGGCTTCTCACCGATGTGACTTCTGTCGTTGCAGAGCAGGGTTTGTAGGCATGTGGGCAAAGTAGTTGTGGCTCCCGGGCTTAATTGCTCTACGGCATGTTGAATCTTCCTGGACCAGAGATCAAACCCACGTCCCCTGCACTGGCAAGCGGATTCTTTATCCACTGTACCACCAGGAAGTCCCTGATTATTTTTATAGGGTAATCAAGGAAAGCCTTTCTGATAAGATAGTTAGATACCTGAAATAAGGGAAGGAATGAGTGATGTGTAATAGATATCTGGGTGAAAAGCTTTCTAGGCAGAGGAATCAAAAAGTGCAGGGACAGTGAGGTGAGAGAATGCTCAGCAGGTCTGAGAAACAGCACAGAGATTTGTGTGACTTGGAGTGACGTGAATGAAAAAGTTTAAGACAAGGTCAGAGAGGTGACAGCGATTTGAATCAAATAGGGGCTTACAAACCATGGTTATCATAATTTTGAATTTTTCCCTCAATGAGATGGGAAAGCAATGGAGGATTTTGAGCAGGGTAAGGATATAATCTGATTTGTGTTTTGACAGATCACTCTGGATGCTGTGTGAAAACTAGGATTTGAAGGAAAAAGGTAGAAAAAGGGAGAGCAGTTTATAGGCTAACACAGTTATCCAAGTGAGAAATGATATGGCTTAGCCCAAGGAGATAATCTGGGAGGCAGTAAGAAGTGGTCAGGTTCTGTATATATTTTGAAAGAAGAAACAATATGATTTGTTTATGTGGTATATGAGAAAGGAAATGAGTCAAGGGTAAGTCCAAGGATTTTGGCTTTAGCAATTGGAAGAATGATGGAGAAGATGGAGAAGGCTTGTAGGAAGAGAAGGCTTAAGTGAAAATCAAGAGGTGAGTTTTGAACACATTAAGACATGGCACCTCTCTAAGGGGGAATATTGAGTATATTTGGTTGGATATAAGAACCTGAAGTTCAAAAGAGAGGGATGACTGAAGATACAGATTTAAGCAGTATCTATAAATGAGTGATATCCATGGAACTGGCTTTACAATTACTGTCTATACCACAATGAAAACTTGTACTGTTTGTTTTTGTGCATTATGGAATATTAATCTCTTGTTCTCTTTTGACCTCTTCTCTTCAAACAATGATTTTCACCCTCACTGCTCAGTATTTTTAAATAGAATTTGAAATTATCAGGAGACTTTTATCTGTTGGCATTGTCAATCTCATTAGCTTCTGAAAACTAGCTTCTCAAACTATAAATGAATATTTAAAATGTATAAGATACAGCTTTTAATTATCGGACTGTTGAATATAATTTAAAAGATTCAAGGCATTCACCAAAGGTGGAAAAAGTGACATTATGAACCTAAAATGTAACATTTCAGTCATATATGGATTTGTGATATCATTATCAGTCATGACCTAAGTGTCTATGTGTTCTTTTAGATTCATTCTGATTTTTCATTTTCTTTATTCTAATGAAAGGAAATGTGAATTTTTAAATTGTGTGTTTAAAAGCTATTGGAATAATTATTATAGGAAATGTAAATGATAGAAAGTCTTTATAAAATATTAAATAGTACGACTTGGCTTATTCTACTTTTCTGTAAAGATTAACCTTATAGCAACATGACTATTTAAGAGCATTACCCGCTTCTTTTTGATTATAGTGAGCTAATTTGTGTGTGGGATCTTCTCTGTTTTTCTTTGGGATCACTTTGGGAAAGTAATAGTTCAGTTCTCTTAACAGTTGAGGAAACTGTTAAAGATCATCTTAGGAATTTTCTACTGCATAATTTTCACCACACTGCTTTTGCCATTATTCACAATAATATCTTGTAGAAATAGCTAAATCAGTAAAATTATGCCATACCTACTTCTGTAAAATTCTACTCCATCTTTTTTAAGTGGTTGCAAGTATTTTAGCAATCTTTAAGCAAGATCTTTTTGCCCTCTACTAGAAACTACAAAATATCTTGTAATATCCATGCTATTTAAAGCCTTTAAAGACTGTAAGTAAAAAAAAAAAAGACTGTAAGTATGCACAATAAGCCATCAGTTATCTTTATTATAGTTAATTATTCATTACTTACTCAAGACAAGGTAATATGCTATGTATATCTAATCAAAATAGTCAGTGGTTCCTATAAATGTTACTCAAATATTTGTTAACTAGTGAATACATATAAATGCACACACATGCACAGTTGATTCTCATTATTCACAGTAGTCATGTTCTATAATGTCATCACAAACACTGAATTAGTGACAAACTATTTTTCCTAGGGGAAATATAGACTTAGGTTCCTGTTAGCCTCTGGTCACAACATTTTTATCCACCAGTCAATACAGCCTTGTTTTATGTGTGTCTCTGCTTAAAACTTATTTAATATATACTGTTGATTCATTAACATTGAACTCACAGCCAGCAGCACTCATGCCTGAAAGATGGTTATCAACTGACTACCTGTATTTTCTCCATAAGGCACAACAGAACCTTCTTGTGCTTAGGAGCAGTAGTTAGCACTTCAGCACTGTGCTTGAGGACCTTTTTAAATGCAGTATTACCAACACAAAGCCCAGAAATGGAGGAAATGTAGCACTAAATAGCCTGTGAAAAGGACACTTCTTTTACAGTATGAAAGCCAAAACAAGAAAGTAGAATGGTGAGTATTGATTGCCTTGTTTGACCTCAGCTTAGAATGTGTGCTTCAGGCAACTCAAATTTTTTGTCACTCTGTGTATGTCCATAAATGACTGAAAAAGTTTTGACTTCGGGGTTTCATGTTTTAGTGAGTATGTAGGTGTATTTGCAAATGTAGACTCTATGAATAATGTGGATCTAATGCATACATATTTTTCATTCCTGCCTGAAGCACACTTTCCTTTCTTTTTTATCTATTGACCTTCTACTCATTATTCAAGTTTCATGTCAACCGTCATCTTGTCTCTGAAATCTTTCCCAGCTCTGAGACAGAATTAGCCTGTCCATCAGTACTCATTGAATGATTTCATATCACTTTGTACATTTTTATAACATTTATTATGTTTTATGTTAATATTTTTCAGGATTCTTTAGGCTCTAAGCTCCTTAAGAACAGGGATCCTTTCTCATTCATTTCTGTATCCTTAGTCCTTAACATAGGGTCTTTCACATAGTTGACATTAAATAAATTTTAAATTTTAATCAATCTACTCAGTCTCTCTGCAGATGGATCTATCTTACTTCAAAATTACAGACTATTGAGGTACAAATAGTTACATATTTGATTCCAGTGAGCATCTCTTGTTACCTCTTTTTTTATTGGTTCCTTTTTTCATTTAGATGAACTGCTTTGTTTTTAAAGGCATGAATAATGAACCAATCTTTTTATTTTTTTAATAATCTTTTAAGGTTTTTTTTTAATGGGCTTTCCTTGTGACTCAGCTGGTAAAGAATCCACCTGCAATGCGGGAGACCTGGGTTTGATTCCTGGCTTGGGAAGATCCCCTGGAGAAGGGAAAGGCTACCTTCTCCAGTATTCTGGCCTACAGAATTCCAGGGACTGTATAGTCCATGGGGTTGCAAAGAGTCGGACACCACTGAGCGACTTTGACTCACTCACTCATGCAGACATGGAGTTAGCACAGTAATGCGCTAGGCTCTGTATGAAACTGTGCTGATTCTAAACTGCAGGGAGAAAGTTTATACTCAGAAAAAAATTAGGATACGTGCTCATGCTAGATTTTGATTTTGGAATTCCCAGAGATAGACTAGTACTGAAAAAAATAACAAGGCAAACACCTGTCCATAAACCCACAACCCATATTTAATATTTATTATATTTATTTAAAGAGTTTTTTTTTTTAATCAAACACTGAACGTGTAAGTTGAAGGTCCACTACATACACCTCCTTAATCCTGTGCCTGCCCCTTCCCTCCCATTGAAGCCACTTCTTTAAATTTTATCTTCCCCAGCTAAACCTTATATATGGGTAGATTTTAGGATGCTAGGGATCCTTCAGTGGTTTTTTTGTTTGATTTTTTAACACAGTATCATTCATTTAGTCTAACATGGGAGGAAAGGAGTCGTGTTATCAGTTTCTGCTATGTATAGGTCTTTCTAGGGAACACTTAATGAGATTGTTTTTTTCTCTTACTCCTTCAGATGTTTTGTTTGTAACCCCTTAATCTAAATTATAAATTTATCTTTCAATGTTTTGCTTTTTATGATGATGATCTTTTTATTAACAGCCATAATCAATTCTGCCAGTAAAGCTATATTGTTTTGCTTCCAAAAAAACTTTTTAGTCTTTTAAAACATAACCGTTTCAATAATTCTGCTATAGGGGTTATGAAGCACATAAATATGAAAATGAACAGTGAAAAGTGTGTACTCAGTATATTAGAAGCATACAGATTCATATTGTCATGTTAGATAATTTATACCCAAGATTCTTATGTTCAAGAATATAATTCTATTTTCTTTCTTTCTTTTTTTTCTATTGAAGGATAGTTGCTTTATAGAATTTTGTTGTTTTCTGTCAAACCTCAGCATGAACCGGGCATAGGTTACATATCTCCCCTCCCTTTAGAACCTCCCTCCTGTCTCCCTCCCCGCCCCACCCCTCTAGGTTGATGCAGAGCGCTGTTTGAGTTTCCCGAGCCACACAGCAGATTCCCTGTTGGCTATCTATTTTACATATGGTAATATAAGTTTCCATGTTACTCTTTCCATACATCTTACCCTCTCCTCCCCTCTCCCCAGGTTCATATGTCGATTCTCTATGTTTGTTTCTGCATTGCTGCCCTGTAAGTCAGTTCTTCAGTACCGTTCCTCTAGATTACATATATATGTGTTAGAGTACAATATTTATCTTTCTCTTTCTGACTCACTTCACTCTGTATGACAGGTTCTAGGTTCATCCACCTCATCAGAACTGACTCAGATGTGTTCCTATTTATGCCTGAGTAATATTCCATTGTGTACCACAAATTCTTTATACGTTCATCTGTCAGTGGACATCTAGGTTGCTTCCATGTTCTAGCTACTGTATATAGTGCTGCAATGAACAATGAGATACATGTGTCTTTTTCAGTTTTGGTTTCCTCAGGGTATATGCCTGGGTGTGGGATTGCGGAGTCATATGGTGCTTTTATTTCTAGTTTTTTAGGGAATCTCCATACCATCTTCCATAGTGGCTGTATCAATTTACATTCCTACCAACAGTGCAAGAGTGTTCCCTTTTCTCCACACCTTCTCCAGCATTTATTGTTTGTAGACATTTTGCTGATGGCCATTCTGACTGGTGTGAGGTGATATCTCATTATAGTTTTGATTTGCATTTCTCTAATAATGAGCGATGTTGAACACCTTTTCAAGTGTTTTTGTTAGCCATCTATGTCTTTGGAGAAATGTCTGTTTAAGTCTTTTTTGCACATTTTGATTGGGTTGTTTGTTTTTTTGGCGTTGAGTTGTATGAGCTGTTTGTATATTTTGGAAGTTAATCCTTTGTCAGTTTCATTTGCTATTATTTTCTCCCATTCTGAGGGTTGTCTTTTTACCTTGCTTATAGTTTCCTTTGCTGTGCAAAAGCTTTTAAGTTTGATCAGGTCCCACTTGTTTACTTTTGTTTTTATTTCCATTACTCTAGGAGTTGGGTCATAGGGGATCTTGCTTTGATTTATGCCATCGAGTGTTCTGCCTGTTTTTTCCTCTAAGAGCTTTATAGTTTCTGGTCTTACATTTAGGTCTTTAATCCATTTTGAGTTTATCTTTGTGTATGGTGTTAGGAAGTGTTCTGATTTCTGATTTTTACATGTAGCTGTCCAGTTTTCCCAGCACCATTTATTGAAGAGGCTTTCTTTGCCCCATTGTATGTTCTTGCCTCCTTTGTCAAAAATAAGGTACACATAAGTGCATGGGTTTATTTCTGGGCTTTCTATCTTGTTCCATTGGTTTCTATTTCTGTTTTTGTGCCAGTACCATACTGTCTTGATGACTGTAGCTTTGTAGTATAACCTGAAGTCAGGAAGGTTGACTCCTTCAGCTCCAGTCTTCTTTATCAAGACTGCTTTGGCTATTCGGGGATTTTTTGTGTTTCCATGTGAATTGTGAATTTTTTTGTTCTAGTTCTGTGAAAAGTGCCATTGGTAATTTGATAGGGATCGCATTGAATCTGTAGATTGCTTCTGGTAGCATAGTCATTTTCACAATATTGATTCTTCCTACCTAGGAACATAGAATATCTCTCCATCTGTTTATGTCATCTTTGATTTCTTTCATCAGTGTCTTACAATTTTCTGTGTATAGTTCTTTCATCTCTTTAGGTAAGTTTATTCCTAGATATTTAATTCTTTTTGTTTCAATGGTGAATGTAATTGATTCCTTAATTTCTCTTTCTGATTTTTCATTGTTAGTATATATAGAAATGCAAGTGATTTCTGTGTATTGATTTTGTATCCTGCAATGTTGCTAAATCCACTGATTAGCTCTGGTAGTTTTCGGATACTATTTTTAGGGTTTTCTATGTATGGTATCATGTCATCTGCAAATAGTGAGAGCTTTACTTCTTTCCAATCTGGATTCCTTTTATTTCTTTTTCTTTTCTGACTGTTGTAGCTAGGACTTCCGAAACTATGTTGAGTAACAGTGGTGAAAGTGGACACTCTTGTGTCTTGCTCCTGATCTTGTTCCTGGGAATGCTTTCAGTTTTTCACCATTGACAATGATGTTTGCTGTAGGCTTATCATATACGGCCTTCACTATGTTGAGGTAGGTTCCTTCTGTGCCCATTTTTTGAAGAGTTTTAATCATAAATGTGTGCTTTTTCTGCATCTTTTGAGATGATCATATGGTTTTTCCTGCATTTATTGAGATGATCATATGGTTTTTATCTTTGAATTTTTTAATATGATGTATCACATTGATTGATTTGTGAATATTGAAGAATCCTTGCATCCCTGGAATAAACCCCAACTTGATCATGGTGTATAAGCTTTTTGATGTGTTGCTGAATTCTGTTTGCTAAAATTTTGTTGAGGATTTTTGCATCTATGTTCATCAGTGATACTGGCCTGTAGTTTTCTTTTTGTGTGTTGTCTTTGTCTGGTTTTGGTATCAGAGTGATGGTGGCCTCATAGAATGAGTTTGCAAGTGTTCCTTCCACTACTGCAATATTTTGAAAGAGTTTTAGAAGGATAGGCATTAGCTTTTCTCTGAATGTTTGATAGAATTTTCCTATGAAGCCATCTGGTCCTAGGCTTTTGTTTTTTGGGAGGTTTTCGACCACAGCTTCAGTTTCAGTGCTTGTAATTGGGTTGTTCATAACTTCTATTTCTTCCTGGTTCAGTCTTCGAAGATTGAACTTTTCTAAGAATCTGTCCATTTCCTCCAGGTTATCCATTTTATTGCCATATAGTCGTTCATAATAGTCTCTTTTGTATTTCTGCATTGTCTGTTGTAACCTCTCCTTTTTCATTTCTAATTTTGTTGGTTTGATTCTTCTCTCTTTTTTTTCTTGCTGAGTCTGGCTAAAGGCTTGTCAATTTTGTTTATCTTCTCGAAGAACCAGCTTTTAGTTTTATTAATCTTTACTATTGTTTCTTTCATTTTCATTTATTTCTGCTTGGATGTTTATGATTTCTTTCCTTCTACTAATTTTGGGGGTTTTTTGGTTCTTTTTCCAGTTGTTTTAGGTGTAAAGTTAGGTTGTCTATTCAATGTTTTTCTTGTTTCTTGAGGTAGGGTTGTATTGCTATGAACTTCCCTCTTTGAACTACTTTTGCTGTATCCCATAGGTTTTGAGTTGTCATGTTTTTATTGTCATTTGTTTGTAGAAATTTCCTGATTTCCCTTTTGATTTCTTCAGTAACTTGTTGGTTATTTAGAAACATGTTGTTTAATCTCCCTGTGTTTGTGTTTTTTACAGTTTTTTCCTTTTTATTGATACCTAGTCTCATAGTGTTGTGGTCAGAGATGATGCTTGATACAATATCAGTTTTCTTAAATTTACTAAGGTTTGATTTGTGATGCAAGATGTGGACTATCCTGGAGAATGTTCCATGTGCACTTGAGAAGAAGGTGTATTCTTCTGCATTTGGATGGGTTGTCCTGAAGATATCAGTGAGATCCGTCTCATCTAATGTATCATTTAAGACTTGTGTTTCCTTATTAATTTTCTATTTTGATGATCTGTCCATTGGTGTGAGTGGGGTGTTAAAGTCTCCTACTATTATTGTGTAACTGTCATTTTCTTCTTTTATGTCTGTTAGTGTTTGTCTTATGTATTGAGGTGCTCCTGTGTTGGGTGCATAGATATTTACAATTGTTATGTCTTCCTCTTGAATTGAGCCCTTGATCATTATATAGTGTCTTTCCTTATCTCTTGTAATCATCTTTATTTTAAGGTATATTTTGTCTGATATGAGGATTGCTACAACAGCTTTCTTTTGCTTCCCATTTTCATGGAATATATTTTTCCATCCTCTCACTTTCAGTCTAAATGTGTCTTTAGGTCTGAAGTGGGTTTCCTGTAGACAGCATATATATGGGTCTTGTTTTTGTATCCATTCAGCCAGTCTGTGTCTTTTGGTTGGAACATTTAATCCATTTACATTTAGGGTAATTATTGATATATATGTTCCTATTGCCATTTTCTTAATTGTTTGGGGTTGATTTTGTAGATCTTTTTTCTTCTTTTGTATTTCTTTACTATATAAGTCCATTTAACATTTGTTGTAAAGCTGGCACTGAATTCTCTTAACTTTTGCTTTTCTGAAAAGCATTTATTTCTCCATAAATTTTTAATGAGATCCTTGCTGGGTTGAGTAATCTTGGTTGTAGATTTTTCCCTCCCAGTACTTTGAATATATCCTGCCATTCTCTTCTGGCCTGCAGAGTTTCTGCTGAAAGATCAGCAGTTAAGCATATGGGGTTTCCCTTGTATGTTACTGTTGCTTCTCCCTTGCTGCTTTTAATATTCTTTCTTTGTGTTTAGTCTTTGTTAATTTGAATAGTATGTATGTGTCTTGGCATGTTTCTCCTTGGGTTTATCCTCTGTGGGACTCCTTGTGCCTCTTGGACTTGACTATTTCCTTTTCCATGTAGGGGAAATTTTCAACTGTAATCTCTTCAAAAATTTCCTCACACCCTTTCTTTTTCTCTTCTTCTTCTGGGACCCCTATGATTCGAATGTTGGTATGTTTGATATTTTTCCAGAGGTCTCTGAAACTATCCTTAGTTCTTTCCGTTCTTTTTACTTTATTCTGCTCTTCGTAAATTAATTCCACCATTTTATCTTCCAGCTCACTGATTCATTCTTCTGCTTTGGATATTCTGCTATTGATTCCTCCTAGAGTATTTTTAATTTCAGTAATTGTGTTGTTTGTCTGTGTGTTTATTCTTTATTTCTTCCAGATCTTTGTTAATTGACTCTTGCATTTTCTCCATTCTGTTCTCAAGGCTTTTGATCATCTTTACTACCGTTATTCTCAATTCCTTTTCAGGTAGTTTGCCTCTTTCCTCTTCATTTCTGTGGACTTCTGTGTTTCTAGTAGTTCCTTCATTTGTGTAGTATTTCTCTGCCTTTTCATTATTTTTTTAACTTACCATGTTTGAGGTCTTTTTTTCCCAGACTTCAGGGTTGAGTTCTTCCTTACTTTTGGTTTCTGCCCTCCTAAGGTAGGTTCAGTGGTTTGTGTAAGCTTCATATAGGGTGAGATTTGTGCTGAGTTTTTGTTTGTTTGTTTTTCCTCTGATGGGCAAGGTTGAGAGAGGTGGTAATCCTGTCTGCTGCTGATTGAGTTTGTATTTTTGTTTAGATGAGGCGTCCTGCAGAGGGTGCTACTGGTGGTTGGGTGATGCCGGGTCTTGTATTCAAGTGGTTTCCTTTGTGTGAGTTCTTACTGTTTGATACTCCCTAGGGTTAGTTCTCTGGTAGTCTAGGGTCCGTGCTCCCACTCCAAAGGCTCAGGGCTTGATCTCTGGTCAGGAACAAAGATTCCCCAAGTGGTTTGTTATGGCATTAAGTGAGATTAAAACAAACATCCAAAAACGAGAAACCAAAGATGAACCCCAGACAAATGGCCGTAACAAAGTCAGGCAAATATTAATTAAAATAATGGAATATACACATATACATATATACACATGAGCAAAGTCAAGACAGTCCAACAAAAATAAAGTACAGTAGATTGATACAGTGAACAAAGGAAATAAAAAATTATATTTACCAGTTAAGAACAAAACTAACTAAAGCACAAACTGGAAAACAAAACTAAAAAGCAAGGTGCCAAGTGAGGAATAAAGCAATGAAGATAAAACTGACAAATATGAAGAGAGGAAAGGAAAGAAAGAATAGATATGCAAAGTTAAATAGAGGTAGATGATGAAAGATTTATATACATTTAAGATTAACTGCAAGGGGAAAAGAACAGTAGGAAAGGCAAACAAAGGAATAAATGTAGAAAAAAATACATCAGGTTTAAAAAAATTAAAATTACAAAAAGGAGAAAAGGAAAAATGGAAGAAAAAAGGAAAAAAAACTCCACAGAATTGCAAAAGCCCAAAGTAGAGGCAGAGGTTTATATCAACAATAAAAAGTGTGACTGAATATAGACATCTTGCGATTCCACAAACTGCAGCCCACCAGGCTCCTCTGTTCATAGGATTCTCCAGGCAAGAATCCTGGAGTAGGTTGCCATTTCCTTCTCCAATATACATATATACCCATAAGCAAAATGAAAACAGTCCAGCAAAAATAAAGTATAATAGATTTACTTGGCAAACAAAGGAAACTAAAAGTTGTATCTACCAGAACAAAGCTAACTAAAGGACAAACTGGATGACAAAACTAAAGCAAGGTGCCAGTTGGTGAATAAAGCAATGAAAATAAAACTAACAAGTATGTTAAGAGGAAAGGAAAGAAAGAATAGATATGAACAGTTAAATAGAGGTAGATAAAGAAGATTTATATACATTACAGATTAACTCCAACGGGAAAAGAACAGTAGGAAAAGCAATGTAGAAAATACATGTAAATGTAGAAAAATAATAAATAGAAAAATGGAAAATAGAATAGAAATATAGAAAAATAGAAAAATAAATGTAGAAAAAATAATAATAGGTTAAAAAAATTTTTTAAAGCAAAAAGAAAAAAAAAGGAAAACTCCACAGAACTGCAAAAGCCCAATGTAGAGGCAGAGGTTTATAACAAGTATAAAAAATTGTGACTGAGGGGAAAAAAAAGTTCAAAGGCTTAATTAGATTTCATAGTGCTAATAAAATCAACAGTTGCAGCGGTGGAAGAAAAAAAAGAAAAAAAATCTAAAAGATTCTACAGAACAAGTCAAAATATAAGAATAATAAATTTTTTCTTGAGTGACTGCTGTCAGAGTCCTTTCCCTCACTGGGAGTCACAGTCCATCTCACCTCCCTAGGATGCCTTCCAACACTGCTGATCTCTGGACCTGCTGTGAGCGCAGCTCAGATTCTAATCTGGTCCTTCTCCTGTGTGTTCTTGCCTCCAATGTCCACAGCTGTCAGAACTAGTGCGTTTTCTTTTGTGAGAGCTCTCAATGATCTTTTATATATTCCATAGACTCAGAGTCTGCCTAGTTTATTGTGTGGATTTAATCTGCAGCTTGTACAGCTAGTGGGAAGGTTTTGGGTCTTCTTCCTTAGCCACACTGCCCCTGGGTTTCAACTGTGGTTTTTTTTCCACCTCTGCATGTGGGTCGTCTGCTGACCTTTGCTCCTGAGGCTGCCCTGGAGGGCTTGGGTTTGCCCCTGTGAGGGCCGGGTGTGGAGGTGGTGCAGCTGCTTGGGTTACAGGGGTTCTGGCAGCACCAGGTACCCGGGGGAGTTTGCGGCTAGGGCAGCCGGACATAGAGTGCTCTAGAAGGGTATGGCAACCAGTATTGGCCCATACCGCTCCAGTGTTCTTGCCTGGAGAACCCCCCTCCCTGACAGAGAAGCCTGGCAGGCCACAGTCTACAGGGTCACGAAAAGTCGGACACTACCGAAGCAACCCTGCGTGCATAGATGCAAGGCATTCTTTGCCTGTAGCAGCTCTGCCCCAGTGATAGTTGAGTGTGAAGGTGGTGCAGCTGCTTGGCTGTGGGGACCCTGGCGGTGCCAAGTGTTCAGGGACATGGACTGCCTCCCCCGCAGGAGTTGTCGCCCTATCAGAGTCTTTTTTTAAGCCTCTTGTAGCTGGCAGTCAGAAGACCTCTTTGCCCTGTCTTTCTTCATAGCTCCGCCCGTTAGAGGCACTTAGAGGGCTCCCTTGCTTGGGGTCCTTCTCTGTTGTTGCCCAGGTCAGGCACACAGCGGGGCGCCCTGGCTGGGGTCCTACTGTGTAGTTCAGTGCACCAGGTGATTGATGGGCCAGTCTCTCTATTGTTCAGCTGTGGATGCTGGCCTTTGGGGGGAGAGAGGCTGTGGTGATGGCTCCACCCCCTACGCGTGACTCAGCAGTATCGCCTTGCTTCCCTGGCTGCCTGGCTTTCCTCCAGAGGTATTTCCCACCACAATCTCCTCCCACACATTCCCTCAAGTTGTCTCTCTACAGTTGACAGCAGCCCTCACCCTGAGATTGCTCCACAATCCCTAAAACTAAACTCCAGCCCCCAGCTGCTGCACCTTCCAGGAGACCTGCATCCCTTTCTGGGGTGTGTATGTATGGCTGTGGCAAGGACTGTCTGATTCTCATTCCATTTAGGCTGCCACAGAGCAATTGATTCACTCAGCCTTAAATGTTACTTCTCTGATTCAGACAGTTTCCCTGATGGGGGGATTGGACCCTTGCTTCAGTTCCCCACCGCCTAGGTCAGGTCCAGTCCTACTAACACTCCTGTTTCCCCCACCCCCCACCCCCAGCTCCTTGGTGCTACCGAGTTTTGCGTGGTTCTGTGTGTTCTTTCCCACTGGTCAGGTCCTCCTGTCTGCTCTCAGCTGCTGTTCTGCACGCACCTCTGTGTCTGAAGGTGTGTTCCTGATGCATCCGTGGAGAGAGATGAACTCTACGTCCACCTACTCCTCCGCCATCCTGTTCTCCACTATCTTATTCCTGATAAGTTAAGTCTGATTGTTAATCGCCCCGCCTGTAAGACGGTGATTCACAGAAGTCCTTGTGGGAGCCCGTGGAGAAGAAGGAGGCTCCCTCTCTTTTCTTCCTTTTTCCTCCCCAATCCAAAAATCTAAGAGCCTTTTAAAGGAAAACAAACTGGGAAGGGCTCACTTGTAAGCAGTTTATCATGATCATAACTGATACTATTATTTATAAAGGCCTTTTACTTTATTTCTTAAAGTAAAAGGACATTATAATTTTTTGGCCAAGTTCGTGCATGAACGTCTCAGCTTATCTTGAGTCCCCTGGAAATACAGTGTAGCTTCCCAAGGTGCTCCATGTAGCCATTCTCCTCAGTGGACTTTTCATTTCATTGAGGTACTGCTATGCAGTAAGATTCAGATATTTGCTATGCTAGTATTGCTGAACCTTGGCCATTCTGGGGAAATTACATTTGGGAGGCTCTTTCCCAGTCTCCCTGACAGCCTCAGAAGTTTTGCCTTTAAATCAGGCTCCTAAAAATAAAAGCTAGAAGGCAGATTATTCATGAGTAACTTCTATTTTTCATTCCGTAAAGAGCTTCCATTAAAAATGGAACCCAGAGACCTGGTTCAGTTCAGTCACTCAGTTGTGTCTGACTCTTTGCGACCCCATGGACTGAAACATGCCAAGCTTCCTTGTCCATCACCAACTTCCGGAGCTTGCTCAAGCTCATGTCCATCGAATTGGTGATGTCATCCAACCATCTCATCTTCTGTTGTCCCCTTCTCTTCCTGCTTTCAATCTTTCCCAGCTTCAGGGTCTTTTCCAATGAGTCAGTTCTTCCCATCAGGTGGCCAGAGTATTGGAGTTTCAGCTTCAGCATCAGTCCTTCCAATGAATATTCAGGACTTATTTCCTTTAGGATTGACTGGTTTGATCTCCTTGCAGTCCCAGGGACTCTCAAGAGTCTTCTCCAACCCCACAGTTCAAAAGCATTGATTCTTTGGTGCTCAGCTTTCTTTATGGTTTAACTCACATCCATACATGACTACTGGAACTAGTAGCTGTGACTAGATGGACCTTTGCTGGCAAAGTAATGTCTCTGCTTTTTAATATGCTGTCTAGGTTGGTCATAGCTTTTCTTCCAAGGAGCAAGTGTCTTTTAATTTCATGGCTGCAATCACCATCTGCAGTGATTTTGGAGCCCGAAAAAATAAAGTCTGCCAGTGTTTCCATTGTTTCCCCATCTATTTGCCATGAAGTGATGGGACCAGATGCTATGATCTTAGCTTTTTGAATGTTGAGTTTCAAGCCAGCTTTTTCACTCTCCTGTTTCACTTTCATCAAGAGGCTCTTTAGTTCTTCTTTGGTTTCTGCCATAAGGATGGTGTCATCTGCATATCTGAGGTTATTGATATTTCTCCTGGCAATCCTGATTCCAGTTTTTGCTTCATCCAGCTTAGCATTTCACATGAAATATTCTGCGTATAAGTTAAATAAGCAAAGTGACAATATACAGCCTTGACATACTCCTTTCCCCATTTGGAACCAGTCTGTTGTTCCATGTCCAGTTCTAACTGTTGCTTCTTGACCTGAATACAGATTTCTCAGGAGTCTGGTATTCCCATCTCTTTAAGAATTTTCTGCAGTTTGTTGTGATCCACACAGTCAAAGACTTTGGGATAGTTAATAAAGAAGAAGTAGATGTTTTTTTGGAACTCTCTTGCTTCTTCGATGATCCAGTGGATGTTGGCAATTTGATCTCTGGTTTCTCTGCCTTTTCTAAATCCAGTTTGAACGTCGGGAAGTTCACGGTTCACATACTGTTGAAGCCTGGCTTGGAGAATTTTGAACATCTCATTGCTAGTGTGTGAGAGAGTATAATTGTGCAGTAGTTTGAACATTCTTTGGCATTGCCTTTCTTTGGGATTAGAATGAAAACTGACATTTCCAGTCCTGTGGTTGGAAGACCTGGTTATCTCTTAAGAGTGGGGAAGAGAGAAATAAATGGAGAGCAAAATTCAAATTAAAATCTTAATAAATAGCTCTTACATGTAAACCCACAGACGTACAGGTGGTATGCTGTCTTTTTGCTTAGGGCTGTTTCTGAGTTGTTCAGTTTCTATTGAGCACTTACAAATAATGGAACCATGACATAAAAATGTGCTAGTTGTGTGTTATATTTCTCTTGCTTGCTGTAAAAATCAGAGTAAAGCATCCTGTTACATAAACTTTCCCTCAATTATTTAAAAGGCAATGTATCTCCCAAATAAAATATATCATCATTGTATATTCTAATACACATTAAGGAATGATACAGTACCACATATCTATTGTATAAGGAGTCCATAAAACCCAGATCTGATACGTATCATTATGACTTTTACTTGAGCTTGAAATAAGTTCAGAAACACTCAATAATCATTATTGAGGCCTATATAATTTTAAGAGCTGAGAGAGAATACATTTGAGCATAGTATGTCTTTACCCTTAAGAATCTTGCAGACTAGTGAACAATATACATAAGAAAATAAATATCTTTAGAATAATACATGAAAAAAATGCTATGAAGGCATACAAGTAGAAGGAAAGGAGTCAAAAAAGTTTCCTGAAGAAGTTAATGCTTTAATGGATTTAAAGCCCAGTAAGGGTTGTTGATTAAGTGTAGAAAAGAAAGGTGATTCAAGCTGAGGAAATGGCATCTGTGAGTTTGTGTTAACATAAAAAGCAACATATGGCAGTTATGACTGTTTCTACCATGTAACTAGTTCCATGTGACTGGAGCAATGGGTGCATGGGTTGAAGGCAGAAGAGAGTCAGCATGGGCCAGATATGGTATGGTGAGGTGTTTGGGGACCTTTTAGCTACTGCTTCTATAATCTTCCCACTGAAGACCCCCTTAGAAAAGTAAAACCGGAGGAAATATATTAAACTGCCTCCCTTTACTGTTTTGTTAAGTTTACCTTAACTCTTACGTGGCTATCCGTAAGTTTCTAATTAAGTGCTATCCCATGGAGGAGCTGTCTCTTAGCACCATTATGACATTGCAAGTGAGAGCTACTTTGATCTTTTATTATCTTGTTGCTAATTACTTATTATTTTTCACTATACATAATTTATTCGATCAAACTACTGCTGGCAAATATGTTACTAAGTATTTGAAGTAATGGTGTTGTTACTCAATAGACTGGAATAATGAAGAAGGAAAAATTTTAAGAAAAGCAGTTAAAAGAATGATTTTTATTAAACAGCAAGATCGGGTAATAAACCTACACTATGAAGTGAAAGAAGAGAGTGAAAAAGCTGACTTAAGACTCAACATTCAAAAAACTAAGATCTTGGCATTTGGTCCCATCACTTTATGGCAAATAGTAGGGAAACAATGGAAACAGTGACAGACTTTATATTCTTGGGCTCCAAAATCACTGCAGATGGTGACTGCAGCCATGAAATTAAAAGACGCTTGCTCCTCGGAAGAAAAGCTATGACAAATCTAGACAGCATATTAAAAAGCAGAGACATTACTTTGCCGACAAAGGTCCATCTAGTCACAGCTATGGTTTTTCCAGTAGTCATGGATGGATGTGAGAGTTGGACCATAAAGGCTGTGCTGAAGAATTGATGCTTTTGAACTGTGGTGTTGGAGAAGATTCTTGAGAGTCCCTCGGACTGCAAGGAGATCCAACCAGTCTGTCTTAAAGGAAATCAGTCCTGAATATTCATTGGAAGGACTGATGCTGAAGCTGAAACTCCAATACTTTGGCCATCTGATGTGAAGAACTGACTCGGAAAAGACCCTGATGGATTGAAGGCCAGAGAAGGGGACGACAGAGGATGAGATGGTTGGATGGCATCACCGACTTGATGGACATGAGTTTGAGCAGGCTCTGGGAGTTGGTGATGAACAGGGAAGCCTGGCGTGCTTTAGTCCATGGGGTTGCAAAGAGTTGGGCATGACTGAGCGACTGAACAGAACTGATGAAAGTGACAACATTTATGTGAACACTTGAGGATAATTTTGAATAATCAGTCAATCTACCCTAACCATTTGTTAAAAGTTGTTTCTAGTTAGCTAATAAGTACAGTTTCTTCTCAGTTTACCATTTGATCATGTAGCATTCTACAACTAAACAAAATGTGTCTTTGGTACTATAGAATATTTTGAAACAGCATGTAAATATAGAGAAAGTTGCGAGTTTTGAAATTCAAGAGCAATTTTTAAAACAAAACTCAGGATAGTAGAAATTATTTTGTATTAGAGCTTTCAGTAAGTTTCAATGAAAACTAAAAATGAACTTCTTTCATAGTTAATGCTATTATTAAGAAGCGGTCAAATTATTTTAACTTTCCAGATTAACTGAGTAACAAGTTGAAAGAAATCAACACTGTTCTTTTTACCTTCTTGGAGTGTCTTTAGGTAGTTGTCAATCAACAGAGAAACTTATTTTAAAAGTAATAAATTGAATTATTTTGCTTTCTACACCAGTGGAAAGCAGCAGTAGCACAGAAAACCTCAGAGAGAACTGAATAGAAGGGAAGTCCTGCACCATCTGTGTTAGCGGGTCAGGGGAAACTGTGTTAGACATACATCTCTAATGTTTTGAAACTGTTTCTACTTTTACCATCTCCCACTTATCTCCAGATGACAGTCTTTAATTATAGTCTCTACTTGACTCTCCTGTTATCTGTTTTCTTCTAAATATACCTTTACCCCTAGATCTGGCTGCTTATTCTAAAGGTAGCCCTAGTAATCAGGTACATCCAAATGTCATACAGTACAAATCAGTTACAACTATGAAGTATTTTAAAAATCTCATATTCACGTGTTTCCTCTGGTTGTACTTAGGATGCACCAGACAACCCTAATGAGTTTTCAAGAAGAAAATGACAGTGTAAGTTTCCAGTGCACAATCAGTCAGGCCCCGAGCTGGGAATAGCTGCACGTTCTGGGCAACACTGGAGCCCACAGAATTTGGAGGAGTCCAGGGACGTTACTGGTCAGTATTTCTTAGGGCTATCCAGTTGAAGGAACATGTGAATTGCATTTGTCACAATCAACCCAAATGTCAAGTTTAGTCATCATCCTAATTTTTTACAACTATATTTCTTTTGATACACAATGTGCATACCCAAACTAGAAAAAGTATATATGTGTTGTTTGCAAATAATTATAAAGCAGCCATATGTGTAACCAACACCCAGGTCAGGATGAAAGCTCTGCCAGACGTTGCTGAGCCTTTGCTCATCCTGGCTGCTCAGCAGGCAGCCCTGCCCCCTCTGGCTAGCGCCTGTGCACATGTCCTATGTCCTGTGCCCTCTGCTGTGGGCTGGCGGTTGTTGTAACTCTTGTATCAGTAAGCGGAATCATGGCTTGCATTGTTTTGTCATCTGACTCTCCAAAGCATCCAGTCCATTCATTCAGTTGGCAGACAGGTGGCTCGTTTCCACTTTGGGGCTGTCGCAGGTAATGCTGCTGGGAACTTCTTCGTATATGCGTATATCCTGGCATGTGAGCATGAGGGTTTTTTAGGAATGGAGTTTCTCTGTCTTTTGTATCTTCAGCTTGATTCTCGATGATAAAACTCTGTTCAGAGTTGATTGTGCCAGTTTATATCTCCATCCGCAGGATATGAGCTCTCTTTGCTCCACATTCTTGTCTACACTAGATGCATTCTCTTCAAAGTTTTTGCCATTCTGTTGAGTAAAATATGTCATTGTGATATTATTTTACTCTAATTAGTAATAAGTATGATTTTTTGTTGTTGTTGATCATTTGATGTATTAATCATCTTGTTATTGACCATTTGGATTTCCTGTGTCATGAAGTTGTTCAGTTTTTTTCCTTTATTTATGTTTTCTGTCTTTTTTATTGATTCATAGGAATTTTTCTATATTCAGGTTATAAATTCTTTGTTCATTCATCAAAAAAATTTCAGCCACTGGAAAAGCCAGTATAATTGTAACTATTGGTCTGCCAACAAGTCTACTAATTAGCCTCTGCCCTGTTGAAAGCAAGCAAGATTAATGTCTTTGGCTTCATTAATTAATGTTTATAAATGGTATGCCTACTTTTCTGATTATAACTGGTGAGAAGGTAAGGGAGGCTTTAGCTCTGATGTTGCTTAGGTAAAGTGGTTAACAATTTACATAAGGTGAGAAACTATTAAAACTCTTAGGAAACTGAATAAAGCTTGATACTCATCTAAATTTTAAGAAAATATGTTTATGTCCTGCATTTTACGCTTTATGTCTTATCTATGTGTTGTTGTTTTATAGTCACTCAGTCATGTCTGACTCTTTGCAACCCCACAGACTGCAGCACGCCAGGCTTCCCTGTCTTTCACCATCTCCTGGAGCTTGCTCAAACTCATGTCCATTGAGTCAGTGATGCCATCCGACTTATCTCGTTGGTTGGAAAATATATGTGTATTTTATTATATAGAACACCAGCAGGTAGAGTTTTGATTCTTATTTTTACTGTGATTTTTATAATGAGCATATTAATACTTTTGTAATAAAAAGCAAGATATTTCCATTTTGAAAAAAAAGTGACAGTTTAAAATGAAAGGAGGGGAACTTCCCTGGTGGTCTTGTAGTTAAGACTCTACCTTTCCAATACAGAGCCTTGGGTTTGATCCCTGGTCAGGGAACTAGATGCCACATGCCACAACTAAATATCCCGCCTGCTGCAACTAAGACTTGGTGCAGCCAAATAAATACTTAAACTGAGAGGAAACTTTTCAATTTGCTATATATAAATCAAAACTTTAAAATTTTGTTGAAATACAATAAGATAATCTGGGGACATTTCTCACTTGTTCAAGTAAATATATAAAATTTGCATTGCCAAAAATCCTAGTTGCCTGTGTTTTTATATTATTATTTTTTGATTTATAGTGTTGTATTATTCTCATGTATAGCAGTGATTCAGATATCTATCCTGAAGATATAAGTGATATCATATATTTTCCTCTGACTTACTTCACTTACTATGGTAATATCTAGGTCCATCCATGTTGCTGCAAATGGCATTATCTTGTTCTTTTTTTGTGGCTGAGTAGTGTTCCACTGTGTATATATACCAGATCTTCTTTACCCATTCATCTAGCAGTGAACATTTAGATTGCTTCCATGTCTTGGCTACCGTGAATAGTGCTGCAGTGAAATTGGAGTGCATATATCTTTTCAAATCATGGTTTTCTGCAGGTATATGCCCAGGAGTGGGGTTGCTGGGTCATACGGCAGCTCTATTTTTCATTTTTGAGGACTCTCCATACTGTTTTCCACAGTAGCTGTACCAGTTTACATTTCCACCAACTGTGTAAGAGGGTTCCCTTTTCTCCACACCTGCTCCAGCATTTGTTATTTGTGGATTTTTTTAATGATGGCCGTTCTGACTTGTGTGATGGTAATACCTCATTGTAATTTTGATCTGTGTTTCTCTAATAATTAGTCCTGTTGAGCATCTTTTCCTATTACTATTCACCATATCTTTTTTGTCTTGTTTGGAGAAAAGTATTTAGGTATTCTGCCCATTTTTTGATTGGGCTGCTTATTTTCTTGATAGTGAGCTGTTTTGAGCTATTTGTATATTTTGGAAATTTATCCCTTGTTTTTAAATGGCATTTGTTGCAATGACATGTTAGCCAACAAATGCCCTTTTCACATAGTGAGGAACAAGTAGTAATGATTACTTAAACTTATAGTGCTTGAGATATGCCAAATATTACTTAGTTTGTTTTTATTGTTATATATCCAAACTGGAAGAGGGTGGTTATCAACTTTTAATGATTGAGAAAAGACATGTGAGTTAAATTAAAATACAACTGAATGACTTTATTTCCCCTTTTTGTACCAGCCTACTGTTACATGTGCATCTTATTAACTGGTCTGGTATATATTTATAGATCTACTTGAATTTGCTTTTGTTGGAATGTAATATGGATTTAGCTTCCTCTAGGCAGTCATGTGAGAAACAGTAGCTTAAGTAACTGCTCATAAGCAAAGATCATCTTAGCCCCAGTTCCTAGCATTTTCTGCTTCTCTTCTGCCAAAGTGTTACTTCTGTCCAAAGATCTTGTAATTACTCAAAATTCCCCCACTTCTAAAACTGTTAATTCAGACATCCCATTCATCAGCCACATCTTCCTGTTCTCCAAATTCATTTGATTTTCTTAACACCTTCATTCCATTGGTTCCCTTTTATTTTTACTCTCGGATTTATTCTGTCTAGATTTTACCATTCTTCATTATAATCCTGCTCTTGTATATATGATCAGGCCCTTTGCCCTTCTCTCTTTGTTTACCTTCTGCCTAACAAAACTCTAGCCCCCACTTTCTCTGTTACAACTTGCAAACAGCTGAGGACTGCTCAAGAAAGATTGATCCATAACCAGGTTTTAGGGTTCCCTGAAAATCATGATAAACAGCCTCAACAGAGTAGTCATTAACTCATTTTTTTCTAGTATGTTCACTCTTCTACAGTCTTTGTTTTCTATTTCATACATTTTTGTCTGTGTAGACTTCCTGATGTCCTCTCCTTCCTTACTGCAGCTTGCGTCAATAATTCATAGAGAAAACAGGAGCAATTGCATGAAAATTTCCTCTCCTTGCAGATGCCAGTTCTACAGGCTCATCTGCATCTGTCTTTTCCTCCCATCCTCCTGTCAAAGACTGACCCCTCTACATGTGACCTAAATTACGTCTCTCTCTGCTTTCTTAGAGATGTGATCCCATAGGGTATTGTCTCTTCTGCGTCTTTAGCTTTTCCATTTTTTTTTTCTGGATCTTTATTATCAGTAGTCAAAAATATCCCTTTAGTCTCTCTCATCTTAAAAAGCCCTTCTTCTAATTACTATTTGTAACAGTTTTTTCTTCTTTCAAAAGATTTGTTTCCATGTCCTTACTTCTCACTCTTTAAAAAAATTTTTTAGTGTATTTTTAACATTATTTTGGCTGCGCTGGGTCTTTGTTTTTGCCTGCAGCTTCCTCTAGTTGCAGCGAGTGGGGCCTCCTCTGTTGTGCACGGCTCAGTGGTTGTGGCACATAGGCTTAGTTGTCCCGCAGCCTATGGGATTCTCCCGGACCTGGGATTGAACCTGTGTCCCCTGCCAGGAGGATTCTTAACCACTGGACCACTTTAATATAGTCAGATGTGTCAGACCTTAAAAGTTAGAGTTTTATGTGTCTTGTTTAAGAAAATTTTGCCTATACCAAAGTCATGAAGATTGATTTTCTAGTTTTAAACGTAACATTATTTTCTGGAATAATTTTTAACTATGATGTATTATTTAGTTTGCTAATATTTCCTTTTGACCTTTTACATCTAGATTAATTAGGAGATTAGACTGTATTTTCTTTTCTTTAAATGTCTTCTAGTTTTTTTAGATTTTTGGTATCTAAGTTATAGTTGCTTTATAAAGAGAATTGAGATTTGTTTCCTCTTTTTCTGTTCTCTAGAATGTGTTGTCTAAGATTGGTGTTATTCTTTTCCTAAATGTTAGATTTAATTGTTGAAGCCACCTGGACTAGACTTTCATGGGAAAATTCTTAATTATGAATTCAAATTGTCTAAGAAATAAAGGTCTATTCAGAATTTTTATTCTATTTCTGCTTATAAGAATTTGGATAGTTCGTATTTTTCTGAGAGTTTATTTTATTTATTTATTTATTTTTTTTATTAGTTGGAGGCTAATTACTTCACAACATTTCAGTGGGTTTTGTCATACATTGATATGAATCAGCCATAGATTTACACGTATTCCCCATCCCGATCCCCCCTCCCACCTCCCTCTCCACCCGATTCCTCTGGGTCTTCCCAGTGCACCAGGCCCGAGCACTTGTCTCATGCATCCCACCTGGGCTGGTGATCTGTTTCACCATAGATAGTATACATGCTGTTCTTTTGAAACATCCCACCCTCACCTTCTCCCACAGAGTTCAAAAGTCTGTTCTGTACTTCTGTGTCTCTTTTTCTGTTTTGCATATAGGGTTATCGTTACCATCTTTCTAAATTCCATATATATGTGTTAGTATGCTGTAATGTTCTTTATCTTTCTGGCTTACTTCACTCTGTATAATGGGCTCCAGTTTCATCCATCTCATCAGGACTGATTCAAATGAATTCTTTTTAACGGCTGAGTAATATTCCATGGTGTATATGTACCACAGCTTCCTTATCCATTCATTTGCTGATGGGCATCTAGGTTGCTTCCATGTCCTGGCTATTATAAACAGTGCTGCGATGAACATTGGGGTGCACGTGTCTCTTTCAGATCTGGTTTCCTCAGTGTGTATGCCCAGAAGTGGGATTGCTGGGTCATATGGCAGTTCTATTTCCAGTTTTTTAAGAAATCTCCACACTGTTTTCCTGAGAGTTTATTTTAAATTTTAAAATTTATTAGCACAGTTTTTCTTAAAATCCTGTTGGTTATTTTTATTCATTTATTACTTTTGGCTGCGCTGGGTCTTCGTTTCGGCATGCAGGCTTTTTCCTAGTTGGGGCGATGCCTCGTGTGCTTGTCATTGTCTTGGCTTCTCGTTGCAGAGCACTGACTCTGGGTGCACAGACTCAGGAGTTGTGGCCCACGCGCTTAGTTGCTCTGTTGCTCGTGGGATCTTACTGGATCAGGGACTGAACTCATGTCCCCTGCACTGGCAGGCAGATTCTCAACCACTGGACCACCAGGGAAGTCCCCCTTTTGGTTATTTTTGAATCCGTCTGATTTATAACAGTATACCATTTTCATTCCTTATAGCAGCAATTTATGATTTCTCTTTTCCACACCAAAGTTGATTAATTTTATTAGTCTTTTTTTTAAACTAGGCTGTTCATTATCTTAGTTGATTTTCGTTGTATGTATATTTTTTCATTCGTTAGTTTCTTCTCATTATTTTCTTCCTTCTGCTTTTTTGATTCAATTCTCTTCTTTATCTTACTTTCTGAGATAAATGCTTAAAACATTGATTTTAAAGACTGTTTTCTTTTCTAATGTATCCGTTTAGAGATAAAAATTTCTTCTAAGTGTGGCTTTAACTGTGTCCCACCAATTTTTGATATGTAGTATTTTCCTTATCATTAGTTCAAAATAGTCTGTTTTCCACTCTGATGACATTTTGATCTGTGGATCTTATGGAAGCAAATTATATAATTTTCAAACAAATGGTGACTTTCTAGTTATCTCTTAAGTATTGAATTTTAGCTTAAGTTCACAATGATCTGAGAACATACTCTGTGTCATTTCCAACACAGATTGTTGGAGCCTAGAGATGAGACTATCCATGTAAAAAGAGCACTTTAATGTCAGATATTGAGGGTATCTGTATCAGTGGGGGGATATCCATGTAGAGAGGTGATCCAAATGGGGTAAGGAGAACATCCATGTGTGAGGGTAGCCTAGAATAGGGAGAAAGATGTTTTCATGAGGTCATGGAAGCAGTAGCTCTGTCCCATTGTGGAATGTCAAAGCCAAAACAAGGTGAGGAAGGTGTCCATATTGCAGGCATCTTGGCACAGGTTGTGAGAGCTTGAATCAAGTCAAGATGGTATCCACACGAGAGGGCATGCTGATGTAGATTGTCAAAGCCCAAGTGAGGTAAGGAGAAGGTATCCATAAGCAGGGGAGGGGGTCGGTGGTGGGCGGTATGGTGGGGGACATAAGAGCCTAAAGAAAGTGAGCAGGGATTCCATGTAGAAGGTAATAGTGTCATCACATTATGGGTGTTAGAGACTGAACTCGGCTTAGGAGAGTGTTTGCAAAGAGTAGGGGCAGCTCTGACCAAGGGCGGGGCGCTGGTGTCCAGGCAGGGCGAGCAGAGCAGAGTGGGGGGGATGATGGGGACTCGATAACAAATGGGAGGCTGCTCATATGCAGGATGTGTTAAAGGTAATCGGAAGTAAACACAGTAAGGATAACAGGAACCAAGTCTTTTACTGTTGGAATAGGGCTACATGTATAGAAAGGGAGAAACCTAGAATGGGTTTGTGGTACTAAGTTGAAATTAGAGATTATCATTGTGATATACACACACATAGAAACAGAGATGAAATGTGTGTATGTGTATATGTTTCACCACAAATACACATATTTTCGTACATACATTCTCTAGCTGTGTCTATTGAGAAGGCCTCGAGGTAGTTATATTCAATACCAGTGAGCATAGCTAGCACCAAAAAATAAGTTTCCAAATACTGTTATCCCCTAAAAGGAACTTGAGTTGCTGATTTCAAGCTAGGGAAAGGATATAAAAGATGATCCTAGACCATCTTGTACCTAAAAGTAAGAAGGTGCTTAAAGAATGATGAAAAGATGTAAAAAAGAATAAAAAAATGAATAAAAATTTTTTAAAAGATGTAAAAAGGAATAACCAGTTTGAAAAAAGATAAAGCAGTTTCTTACAAAGTAATCATATATATACTGAACCAGTACTCATTCTTTATATCTTCAAATATTGCCCCTTGATCCTTTTTTCCTTTCCTCTTCTAGAAGTCTAATTAAATGTTAGACCTGTTGTTTATATATTTCATGTCTCTTAACTCTCATATTTTTTAAATTGAAATACAGTTGATGTACAGTATTACGTTAGTTTTCGGTATGTCACCTAGTGATTTGACATTTGCACGCATTATGAAGGGGTTACCACAATAAGTCTAGTAACCATCTGTCCCCGTACAAAGTTATTACAATATTATTGACCATATCCCTTATGCTGTAAATTGCATCCCTATGACTTATTCATTTTGTAACTAAATGTTTGTACTTCCTAACCTATTCATCTAATCCCCTACCCCCACCTTGCTAATCCACTACCCCTCTGGCAACCACCCATTTCTTTCTCTGTATCGATGAGTTTGTTTTCATTTTTCTTTGTTTGTTTTGTTTTTTAGATTTCACATATAAATTAGATCCTATGGTATCTGTGTTTCTGTGACTAATTTACTTCACTTAACATAATACCCTCTGGATCCATCCGTGTTGTCACAAATGGCAATGTTTCATTTTTTATGGCAGAGTAATATTCCATTGTTTGTGTGTATGTGGGGCTTCCCAGGTGGCTCAGTGGGTAAAGAATCTGCCAGCAGTGCAGGAGATGCAGAAGACATGGGTTTGATCCCTGGGTTGGAAGGATTCCCTGGGGAAGGAAATGGCAACCTATTCCAGTATTTTTGCCTGAAGAATCCCATGGACAGAGGAGCCTGGCAGGCTACAGTCCATGGGGTCACAAGGAGCTGGTCACAACTGAAGCACCTGAGCACGTACACACATGTATGTAGGTATGTACCTACATACACCACAGCTGCTTTATCCTTTCATCTGTTGATGGACGTTTAGGGTTGTTCCCATGTTCTGGTTACTGTAAATAATGCTTCAGTGAACACTGAGACACATATATATTTTTTTGAGTTAGTTTTTGTTTTCTTAGGATGAATACCCAGAAGTGAAATGGCTGGATCTTGTGGCAGTTCTGTTTTTTAAGTTTTTGAGGAACCTCCATACTGTTTCCATAGTGGCTATGCATTTACAACCCCAGACAGTACAAGAAGATCCCCTTTTTCCACATTCTTGTGAACACTTGTTATTTATGGCCTTTTTGATGACAGCCATTCTGACAGGTGTGAGGTGTTATCTCTTTGTGGTTTGATTCGCATTTCCTTGTTTATTGGTGATGTTGAGCATCTTTTCACGTGCCTTTCGGCCATCAGCATGTTGCCTTTGGAAAAATGTATTCATGTCCATTGTCTAATCAAGTTCGTTTTTTTTTTTTTTTTGAATGTTGAGTTGTATGAGTTCTTTGTATTTTGAATATTAACCCCTTATTGGATATATCATTTGCAAATTTCTTTTCCCATTCAGTAGGCTGCATTTTCATTTTATTGATGATGTCCTTCACTGTGCAAAAACTTTTTAGTTTGATTTCATCTCATTTGTTTATTTTTGCTTTTGCTTCCCTTGCCTAAAGAGACAATTCCAAAAAAAATATTGTCGAGACCAATGTCACAGAGTATGCTGCCTGTGTTTTTTTCTGGGAGTTTTTTTGTTTTAGGTCTTAAGTCTTTAATCCGTATTTGAGTTTATTTTTGTATAAGGTGTGAGAACGTTATTTGGTTTGATTCTTTTGCATGTAGCTATCTAGCTTTCCCAGCATCATTTATTGAAGAGACTGCCTTTACTCCACTGTGTATTCTTGCCTTTTATGTAATACATTAACTTATATAGTTAACTATACAGTTAACTTATATAGTTATACATTAACTATATAATGTAATACGTTAACTATATATATATTTCTGAGCTCTTTATTATGTCCCATTGATC
The DNA here is from genome assembly GCF_019320065.1 of Cervus canadensis. Taxonomy (NCBI): domain Eukaryota; kingdom Metazoa; phylum Chordata; class Mammalia; order Artiodactyla; family Cervidae; genus Cervus; species Cervus canadensis. The sequence goes on along the minus strand of NC_057386.1, from coordinate 50,246,605 downwards.
TATGTGTCTGTCTTTATGCCAGTATCATACTGTTCTGATGAGTCTAGCTTTATAGTATAGTTTGAAATCAAGAAGCATGATGCCTCTAACTTTTTTCCTGCCATTGCTTTGGCTATTCAGGACCTTTTGTGTTCCCATACAAGTGTTAGGATTCTTTGTTCTAGTTCTATGAAAAATGACCTTGGTATTTGGTAGGGATTGCATTGAATCTGTAGGTTGTCTTGAGTAATATAGTGATTTTAATAACTTTGATCCTTCCAATCCATGAGCACAGTCAATTTTTTCATTTGTTTGTGTTGTCTTCAATTTCTTTCATCAGTGTCTTATAGTTTTCAGAGTCCAGGTCTCAGATTTATTCTTAGGTATTTTATTCTTTTTGATGCACTTGTAAATGGGATTGTCTTCTTGATTTCTTTTCCTGATAATTTATTATTAGTGTATAGAAATGCAACATATTTCTGTATATTAATATTGTGTCCTGAAACTTTCTGCAATTCATTTATTGCAATAGTATTTTGGTGGCATCTTTCGGATTTTCTACGTACAGTATAGAGTCTTCTGCAGACAGTGACAGTTTTGCTTCTTTTCTTCCAATTGGATTCCTTTTATTTCTTGTCTTATTGCTGTGGCTGGGAATGCTCTTATGTTTTTCATCTCTAGGTTCTCTGTGTTTCATTATGGAAAATTCTTTTCATGTTTATATTCTAATTTACTAGTATTGATTTCCCCTGAATTTATTCTGTTATTAGTCTGATCCGTTGAGTTTATATCTTTAATTTCTAGATGTTTGGTGTGATTTTTTTTGGATCTGCTTTTTTTTTTTCTTTTGCTTAATTTTTCAGGTCTTTTATTTCTTAATAAACAAACTGATTTTATAGCCTGATCATACACAGTTCACATATCTGACTTTGTAGTTCTGTTATCTTTTGTTTCCACTGACTATTGCTTGTGGTGACTTCTTTCCTTGTATACTTTATAATTTTGACTATGAGCTATAATTACCCTCGGAATTTTTTTGTGGAAAATTATTTGAAGCCTAAAATAAGGCTTGGATTATCCAGAAAGCATTTTGAGTCTTCTTTTCTTGGGTGTCCTAAGAGTATTAACCAGACTAAAAATAACTTTCAGCTAAATTCTTAGCATGAACTTTCTTGGACTTTACGGATTGTATGAATATGGGTTGCAATCTTTTGTGTGAGCCACATTGAGGTTATGAACCCCCGGGGGGATTTTTTTCCCCACCTCCATTGTGATTTAAAGCAGGTGATTTTTCTAGCATTTGAAGTTGGGAGGGTGACATTTCCAGTTTACCTTTACTGTGAGGTGTTTCACCTTTAAAGCAGGTGAAAAGTCCCTGCTTTATCAGGGTATCACTAACTAGACTCCTACTTGGGAATACTCAGCACTTTGTCTCTTGATCTCCAAATCAGCCAGGGCAGTTAGTAAATGCCCTCAAGGCAAAAGTTAGCTTCAGTATTCACTTTACTTCTCTGGGGGCTTCTGCCTTGTTTCTTTGGTGTGAATATTGCATAATTTTTGCTAACTTCTGGATATGTTAAAGAAGATTAAAAAAAAAAAAGATTTCAAAATAATATTCTAAGTTATTTTCAGTGAAAGAGTTAATCTAAGTACCTATTTCATGCCAGAAGTTGAAGTTTACATACAGTGTTTTTAAAAATTATGTTTAATATTGTACCTGATTTTCCACAGTTTGTTGTGATACATACAGTTAAAGGCTTTGGCATAGTCAATAAAACAGAAGTAGATGTTTTTCTGGAACTCTCTTGCTTTTTCGATGATCTAATGGACGTCGGCAATTTGATCTCTGGTTTATCTGCCTTTTCTAAATCCAGTTTGAACATCTGGAAGTTCATGGTTCACATATTGTTGAAGCCTGGCTTGGAGAATTTTGAGCATTGCCCTGCTAGCGTGTGAGATGAGTACAATTGTGTGGTAGTTTAAACATTCTTTGGCATTGCCTTTGTTAGGGATTAGAATGAAAACTCACTTTTTCCAGTCCTGTGGCCACTGCTGAGTTTTCTAAAGCCTTTGACTGTGTGGATCACAAGAAACTGTGAAAAATTCTGAAAGAGATGGGAATACCAGACCACCTGATCTGCCTCCTGAGAAATCTGTATGCAGGTCAAGAAACAACAGTTAGAAATGGACATGGAACAACAGACTGGTTCCAGATAGGGAAAGGAGTATGTCAAGGCTGTATATTGTCACCATGATTATTTAACTTACATGCAGAGTTTAACATCATGCGAAATGCCAGGCTAGATGAAGCACAAGCTGGAATCAAGATTGCTGGGAGAAATAGCAATAACCTCAGATATGCAGATGACACCACCCTGATGGCAGAAAGCGAAGAAGAATTAAAGAGCCTCTTGATGAAAGTGAAAAAGTTGGCTTAAAACTCCACATTCCGAAAACTAAGATCATGGCATCTGTTCCCATCACTTCATGGCAAATAGATGGGGAAACAATGGAAACAGTGAGAGACTTTATTTTCTTGGGTTCCAAAATCCCTGAAGATGGTGACTGCAGCCATGAAATTAAAAGATGCTTGCTTTTTGGAAGAAAAGCTATGACCAACCTCAACAGCATATTGAAAAGCAGAGACATTACTTTGCTGACAAAGGTCCTACTAGTCAAAGCTTTGGTTTTTCCAGTAGTCATGTACGGATGTGAGAGTTGGACTATAAAGATAACTGAGTGCTGAGGAATTGATGCTTTTGAACTATGGTATTGGAGAAGACTCTTGAGAGTCCCTTGGACCGCGAGGAGATCCAACCAGTCCATCTTAAAGGAATTCAGTCCTGAATGTTCATTGGAAGGACTGATGCTGAAGCCGAAACTCCAATACTTTGGCCGCCTCATGCAAAGAACTGACTCATTGGAAAAGACCCTGATGCTAGGAAAGATTGAAGGCGGGAGGAGAAGGGGACGACAGAGTATGAGATAGTTGGTTGGCATCACCGACTCGATGGACATGAGTTTGAGTAAGCTCTGGGAGTTGGTGATGGGCAGAGAAGCCTGGCATGCTGCAGTCCATGGGGTCATAAAGAGTCAGACTGAATGACTGAACTGAACTGATTGCACATGATACAAAATCAAAAGATACAAATTGGTATACAGTAAAAAGCATGTCTTTCTCTAATCTTTGCCATTCAGCCTCTTTCTTCAGTTCTCATAGGAAGCCACTGTTAGGTTTTTATAAGTGGATTAAATATGCTTATTTTATAATTCAGAATCAGTTGGTTATTTTACTCTACAATTGCCCAAGTTAGGTTGTTATTTTGAAATTTTACTTTTCAGGATCATAAATTTTCTCTTAATTTTCTAAGCTATAAATTTTTTGTATAAAGTGATCTTTTATACATGAAATAACCAAGAATGTTTCAATATGAGTTTCAGTTTGTGAACCTAACTCTGAGAATTTTTATTTTATTTTTCATCATGAAAACTGCTAATGCATGTAAAGCATAAGGATGAAGATAATGGATTTATTTCTAAGGAAAAATATGTGTTTTCCTCTATCTCCAGTTTTTCACTGGAGATTTTGTAGTATAGTTCTCTTCATGGATATTCATTTAAGTTAATAATAAAAAGCAATTTATGCTGCCCCTTTTTTGTTATTCATTTTTTTCCTTCGTGTAACAAATATTAGTTATTTTGCTACTCTGTGCTAGGTCTTTTCCTTTGTACTGGGGATATAGCAGTGAACAGTCCTGACCTTCATGGAGAGCACCACTTTGGGGGACTAGCCAGTGAACAAAAGCAGACACATATATAATATATAAGGTAGGGTGAATTTCTGGGGAAAAATAAAGGAAAGTAAGGGTCATAGAAAGCACAAAGAATTGGAGAAGAGACTGCCGCACAATATAGGGTTACGGTCGAGTTGTGTCTCACATGAAGTGAGGGTATGTGTACTTCCTTCAGATGGAGAAGTGCCTGGTGCATCTGAGAAACAGGAGTGAAGCCGTGAGTAGTGGAGAGAGTTAGGGCTGAGAGCTGTGGCTGGGGGACAGACCCAGATTTCTCAGGGCATCGTAGACCATGGTGGGAACTTTGACTTTACTTTGAATATAATGGGAAGCCATTGGGTTTTGAGTGAGACATAATTTGACTTAAAATAGTTTTCTTCCCAAATTAAAAAATCTATTTTATTTATTCACTTTTGGCTGTGCTGGGTCTTTGTTGCTGAGCAGCTGTTTCTCCAGTTGTGGAGAGCGGAGGCTACTCTAGTTGTGGCACAGGCTTCTTCTCGCAGTACCTTCTTTTGTTGCAGAATACTGGGCTCTAGGGCTTCCGTAGTTGCGGTTCCTGGGCTCTAGAGCACATCCTCAGTAGTTGGGTGCACGGGCTTAGCTGCTCCGTGGCATGTGGGATCTCCCCGGATCCAGGGATCCAACCTATGTCTCCTGCATTGGCAGGTGGATTCTTTACCACTGAGCCACCAAGGAAGCCTCTTCCCAAATTTTTTAATGAAATTTTCCAAACTTTCAAAACAGTTGAAAACATAGTGTGAGTATCCATTTGCCCACCTGTTGGTTTCAGCAGCTGTTAACCTTTTGCCTTTATTGTTTTATCTATGTCTGTCCATCTATCTGTTTTTGCTGAGCCATTTGAAAGTTGCAGATATAGCACTTCATCCTTAAAAATAAGCATATTTACTTATATAATCACAGTGCCACAATATTATTTGTTGATGCAGATATCCATTAATGATTCTTTCCTGAATTCATTTCTTTGGGATGTGACTTTGGTTTGAAGTTTGATCTGTTTGGTTACAGTGTGGGAAATAGACTGTAAGTTTGAGTGGAGGCAGATTCCAGCTATTTAGCTATCACAGAAGATGGACTAGGGTTATAGCTGTTGTGATGGTGAGAAATGGTCACAATGTGGATATATTTTGAAGAAAAGTCACCTGTATCTGCTCATGTTAGGACTGAGAAAGAGAAGTCAAAAGTGACTTGAAGGCTTTTATCAATAAATGGAATTGCAGTTTGCAGAAATTGGGAAGATGGTGGGAGGATCAGGTTTCGGGACTGGGGGTCAGGAATTTGGTTTCAGTCATTCTATGTTCAGAACATCTATTAGACTTCCAAGTTGAGTTATTGAGTAAGCAAGAGGAAATAGAGGCCTGGATTCAGATGTTTGGGCTAGAAGTAAATATTAGGGAGTCATAAAGAAATAGTGGTGTTTAAAGCTACAAGTTGAGATAAGGTAGATAATACAAGTTGAGGTAAATGTAGACAATAATAGAGGTTCAAGGACTGACCCCTGGGGTACTACAATGTTTAGAAATCAGAAATAGGAGGAAGAATCAGAAAATGAGACTGAGTATGTACTAAAAATTCCATTTATACAATATTTAAAATAGGCATTCCTCTTTAGAGACAATATTGAGATAAAAAAATAATATGGAAAATTTGATTTGCAGAGTTATTACAGAGTGAAAACAGCATTGGGTAAGAAAGAACTTACCATTTTTCATTAAATGAGTGGCCTATAACTAGGTACTTTCGTATCTTCCCAGTTTCATACCTTTTACTTTCTTTTCTTACCTCATTGCATTAACAAGGATTTCCAGGGAGATGTTTAAGAGGAGTGGTGAGAGGGAACATCCTTGCTTGTACCTGATCTAAAGTCTGATGTTAGAGGTGTAGGTTTTTCTTAGTTATTCTCTATCAAATTGAGGAATTTCCCCTGTATTCCTAGTTTACAAGAGTTTTTATCATGAATGGGTATTGGATTTTGTTAAATGCTTTTTCTGCATCTGTTGATGTGATCTTGTGATCATGTTGGTGTTATAGATTTTGTTGATATTCAAATGTTAAATGAACCTCACATACCTGAGACAAATCCCAGTTTGTCTTTGCGTGTAATTCTTTTTATGCTTTTAAAAATTCAATTTGAAAAAAAAAATAAAAATTCAATTTGTTAATTTTTTTTTGAGGAGTTAGGTTCTTAATCTACAGTATAAATTTGTTCCTTACAGAAGAAAAATCTTATAAAACTACTTTTGAGAAAAAAAAAAACTACTCTTGTGTTCTTCCATTAAAAATGTATTTCCATTGATTTTGAGAGACAACTTATTGAAGTGATAAAAAGCAAAATGCCCAATTTTGAATCATGTGACTTTTGGCAAGTTACTTATATTTTTGTGCTTCAGTTTCTTGAGCTATCGTAGTATCTATCTCCTAGAATTGTTTTAAAGTTTAAATGAGTTATTAAATGGAAAGCACTAAAAACAGTGCCTGTTGTTAGTTAGTCGCTAAGTCATGTCTGACTCTTTTGCAACCCAATGGACTCTAGGGCCGCCAGGCTCCTCTATCCATGGGATTTCCCAGGCAAGAATGCTGGAGTGGGTTTCCATTTCATTTTCCAAGGGATCTTCCTGACAAAAGGATCAAAACCATACCTCCTGCATTGGCAGGCAGATTCTTTACCACTGAGCCACCAGGGAAGTGCCCAAAATAGTGCCTAGATAATTATAAATTTTGAATAAATATAGTTGGCACGTTTGGGTTTTTTTGGACTTTGTTGGGGGGTTTTTTCCCTGAGGAAAAGAACAAGCTGAACTTAAGAAATGAAACAAAATATGTTTTAAAAAGCTAAGAGGTGTCACCTCTTACAGGAAACTGTCCTAGCCATCTTTCAGATTTCTATTGCATCTAACATGCAAGCCTGTCTTAATTTTCTATTAAGATTATCTAACTAGGATATCCTCCCTGGAAGTCTCTAACATTCTCAAGAGAACAGACCAAGTTCTATTCATTCATTCATCCAGTCATCAAATATTTCACTTCTTCCAGATGTACCAGCTGGATTTAGAAAAGGCAGAGGAACCAGAGATCAACTTGCCAACATCCGTTGGATCATAGAAAAAGGAAGAGAATTCTAGAAAAACTTCTGCTTCACTGACTATGCTAAAGCCTTTGATTATGTAGATCACAACAAACTGGAAAATTTTGAAAGAGATGAGAATACCAGACTGTCTTACCTGCCTCCTGAGAAATCTGTATACAGGTCAAGAAGCAATAGTTAGAACCAGACATGGAACAACGGGCTGGTTCAAAATTTGGAAAAGAGTACATCAAGGCTGTATATTGTCACCCTACTTATTTAGCTTATATGCAGAATACATCATGCGAAATGCTGGGCTGGATGAAGCTCATGCTGGAATCAAGATTGCCAGGAGAAATATCAATAACCTTAGATATGCAGGTGATACTACCCTAATGGCAGAAAATGGAGAGGAACTAAAGAGTCTCTTGATGAAGGTGAAAGAAGAAGGTGAAAAAACTGGCTTAAAACTCAACATTCAGAAAATTAAGATTATGACATCTGGTCCCATTACTTTGTGGCAAATAGATGGGGGAAAAATAGAAACAGTGACAGATTTTATTTTCTTGGCCTCCAAAATTGTTGTGGACGGTGAGTGCAGCCATGAAATTAAAGGACGTTTGCTTCTTGGAAGAAAAGTTATGACACACCTAGACAGCATATTAAAAAGCAGAGACATTACTTTGCTGACAAAGGTCCATATAGTCAAAGCTGTGGTTTTTCCAGTAGTCATGTGTGGATGTGAGAATTGGACCATAAAGAAGGCTGAGTGCCAAAGAATTGATTCTTTTGAACTATGGTGTTGGAGAAGACTCTTGAGAGTCCCTTGGACTGCAAGGAGATCAAACCATCCTAAAGGAAATCAACCCTGAATATTCATTGGAGGGAGATGCTGAAGCTGAAACTCGAATACTTTGGCCACCTGATGCAAGGAGCCAATTCACTGGAAAAGACTCTGATGCTGGAAAAGATTGAAGGCAGGAGGAGAAAGGGATGACCAAGGACAAGATGGTTGGATGGCATTACTGACTTAACGGACATGAGTTTGAGCAAAGTCCAGGAAATATGAAGGACAGGGAAGCCTAGTGTGCTGCAGTCCATGGGATCGCAAAGAGTCGGACATAGCTGAGTGACGGAACAACAACAGCAATGGATAGGCAGTGAATATAAAAGATAGTGCTTTCACTGATTTTCCATTCTAAAGGAGGAAGCTAGAGGATAAACCAAAACAAGTAAGATGATTACATCTATTGGTAAAAGCTATGATGGAGTGTCCAAAAGAAGAAGTTTGACTGATGGAGTGGCAGAGCACAAAACATCTTCAGTAACATTTCTTGACCTAGTCATTAACTAAGTAGAGGGCGAGAAAGGATGAATTAATAGTTGATAGTAAAATCTCACACAATTACCACCGTAGAAACCCTGGAAATGAAATAATGTTATCATCATTCAGTTTTTGCTCTCATCCAGGCACAGTACTAAGTAGTGTAGCTCTGTAATGATGAGTACTATATATCACTTATGCCCTTTAATTCTCACAGCTGCCCTGAACTGTAAGGACTGTGCCCATTTTACAGAAGAATAAAAAGCTTAGGAGTTTAAGTGGCTTGTTTAAGGTTACGTAGATAATAAGTATCAGAGCACAGATTTTATTCCAGATTCCAAGCCAATGCTTTTAATCATGTTCTACGAGCTGGTAAATTCTTCTAAACAGGCAGCTAATTTGGGAGAAGGATAATGGTGTATGTTTGGGGGCACAATTAAGTGTTGAAGATTAAGCCTATAAATCAGATTCAAAGTGTAAAACTACCAGTCAGTAAGAAAAAAAATTAGTACCCTTGCTAGAAGTAATTTCCACCTCCTCTGATCTCTTATAGCTTATGATTATACCATCCTATCACTTGCTCTTTGCCAGATTCTTAACCACTTCCAACTGAATTTTTTTCTTCTGGCAAATGGAGATGATAACACCTGCCAAGACTGTACAAGTACTGTATAAGAAAGACATGTAAAGTGGAATAAAGTTTTAATTATTCTAATGGACTGTAAACTACTGAAGGGTGGTCTCTGGGTTATATATTTTTCTATGCCCCATAGAACAAAAAGGGATCATTCTATGATGTTTTGCAGGCACTTAGTAAATATTAGCTGAATAAATGAATGATTCCTCACTTGTTAAAGCTTTTCTCATATTAATAACTGATAACAGAAATATGTGTGCTGGCAGAGCTTTATTAGTAATTCCAGCTATCTTGATACATCTGAGTTAGCCTGAGCTGTACTGCATCTTGGACTTTAATTGTAATAACATAGGTTTTGTTTCTGAGAACCATTTTAGTTCATTTTTAGCAACCTTGTCTGATGCATAAACAGTTTGGCAGAGAGGAGGAACGTGATATAGTGGAGGCAGTTGGCTTGCTGACGCAAGAACACTTTGAGTTTCTGATGCTGGGCTGTAGGTGCCGATGAGATGCCGTGGCAGATGCTGCACAATTTTCGTTAGAAACAGGTAGATTTTTATTATGAATGTCTGAACTAAAACTAGCTCTTAGGCTTTGGTCACCAAATTGAAATCTGAAATTAAAGATTTAATTTTAGTGTAATTAAAGAAATTTCAGAATATAACAAAATCTGGCATCATGTCGAATAACATGCTCCTAACAAATCTGAGAAATTAGTTTTAGTTATGAGCCCTTCTTCATATTTAAAAATATCACTGTTTCAAACTTGTTTATTTAAGGGTATCCTTTTCATACTGTTCATATTCAGAAAGGCAGCTTTAATTTCCTGTTTTGGCTCTGATCATATTAATTTATAGAAGTTTCTTTACATTTCTTCCCTCAATTTTCATTGTAATACAAGAACAGGGGATAACCTTTAGCCACTCCTTATGTGCTAAAGAATAGTGTGAGCCTTAGAACCAGTCCAAGGAGTGTTTTGAAGATTGTTCTACTTTTAAATACTTCTACTCGTTAACAATGATATCTAAAATTATAACACAAGAGGTTCATTCCTTTGATTTAAGGTTTTGTTCCTGTTAAGATGCAGATATCCCTGAAGGATTTTAAAACTTGCTTTTAGGTACTGTTCTAAGTGATGGAGATAAAAGCATTGAACAAAACTGACTGTGCCCCTGTGGACAGATGATATATTCACAAATAAGTAATAAAAATGGTAAGGAACTGTTTTTTCATGCAAAGTGGGTTAGAAAACCCTCTATAATAGTGTTACATTTGACAGAGACTTAAAGAAAGTCAGGGTATGAGCCATATGAATATCTTAAAGGTCATTCCAAGCAGGAAAAATGGTGCAAAGAACTAAGGGCCTGAAACGAGTGCATGATTGGTGTGTTTAAGAAACAGCAGGGAAGCTGGTATGGCTGGGATGGACTGAAGGAAGAGTAGAAATGAGAAATGGTCAGTGAGGAAATGAATGAGTGTGTGAGTATGTAACCTTAGGCAGATTTTTTAAAAAAATAAACTTGTTTGTTTTGAGTAATTTTAGATTTACAAAAAGCTGTTAGGATAATATTCCCATCTACCTCTTATCCAGTTTCCCCTAATGTTTACATCTTGTGACCAAACTAAGAAACCAGCATTGGTACATTGTTATTAACTAAGCTTCAGATTTAATTTGGACTTCATAGTTTTTCTGCTGGTATCCCTTTTTTGTTCTAGGCCCCTTTCCAAGATATCTTATTGCATTTACTCTTCATGTCTCCTTGGTCTCTTCTGGTGTATGATAGTTGTCTTTCCTTGTTTCCTATGACCTTGATGGTCTCAAGGAATTCTGGCCAGGTGTTTTATGGAATGTTCTTCAATTGAATTAATCTGATAATGTTTTCTAAATGACTCAACTGGGGTTATAGATATTTTTTGGAAGAATACACAGAAATGAAGTCCTCTTTTCCAAGAAGTGAGACGATGAGAGTTAACTGTCCCTGGCTTCAGGGCTGGTCTCACTTCCAAATTAAAGTGTACTGGGAAACCTGCTAACACTGTCTTAACCAAGGGGTCAGGGTTAATATTACCAGTGATAAGTTATATTAATTTGATGTGATGAGCTGAACAGATTTTGGTATAATGTGTGAACAAAACCTGATTTTTGAGAAAGTTTTTTCAACAAAGCCTGATTTTTGAGAAAGCTGTGATTTTTACATAGACTCAGCGCATAACCTGTGGCAAGGTTAATTTAAATATAGATTTTTGACATTTCTCCTTATCTTCCATGGTTATCTTAGCATCTTAGACTGTTGTCATTTTGTGGTGTGTGTATATGAGAGAGAGAGGAGAGGAGAAAGGGAAAGAGCAAGAACAGTGAGGCAGGCTTTTCTGTTTGTGTCTGATTTTGTTGTAAGCCACAAGTATATCGTATCAATAGTTACAGTGACCAAAGACTATGTTGATCATGTATGGTCACTAGTTTGTTAATTTGAAAAGTTCTAATCTTCACATCCTTATAACTCTCTCTCAACTAAGAGTTGGCTGTATTAAACACTATTATTACCCCAAATAGTTTTATTTCTGTTATAAATTCAAGGGACTTTTAAAATGTTTATCTCTATTAAAATGCATTGTAGTAGACTTACTTTGCATTAGGAAACAATTAATATTGGGCTAGTAGATTGAAGATTTGTATTCTAGTTTCTGCCCCCATTACTTTTCTGAATGTGACTGATTCACTTAACTCATTTTTCTTATCTATAAAATGGGAATAATCATATCTTCAGCTATGCCTACTATTCAACATGCATTCTCAGACATGTTCTATTTAAATAGATTTTTAAAGACCATTAAATAGTTTGGGGAAGAATAGTTTCTAGCAAAATATTCTATTTAGGCAGTTTATAGATGCTCCTTGCAGATTGTTTGAGGGATTGTTGTTGTTCCGTCGCTGAGTCGTGTCTGACTCTCGGCAGCCCCCTGGACTGCAGCATGCCAGACTTCTCTGTCCTTCATTCTCTCCCAGAGGTCGCTGAAATTTGTGTTCATTTAGTCGGTGATGCTATCTGACCATCTCATCCCCTGCTGCTCTCTACTTTTGCTTTCAGTCATTCATTCCCAGCCTCAGGGTCCTTTCCAATGAGTCAGCTTTTCACGTAAGTTAGGGATTAAATGAATCATATACATAAAGACAGTGCCTGGCATGTAATAAATTATCAATAAACAGAAAGTAATTGATAAAGGCAGAATTTTCTATTCCCCATTTTCCTGATCCTGTTTAAGGAAATACTCAGTTAAGCCTTGTTGCGTCTTTCTAAGTCTTTGATAATTCTCTGTGACTAAATAAATTATAGCAGAATCTAACTAATCAGATGTTATAGAACTATAGAAGTCCCACTTGTAAATTGAAATTTGACTACATAATTTTTATTCTTCCTTCCAATTTTATGATTTTATGCTTTAATATCTATTGTGCGTACCCCATAGGATTTGATGAGGGATAACCAAGATAATATATGTGAAAACCTTTTGTAAAGTACCATACAAACATATGATATGATATTATCAGTAATTAGTTAACAGAGATTCCTTATAGTAAGAACTATCTGTATTCACTGGAAATTAAAGGTTATGCTTGATAAGATTTTTTTTCTGGTGAGACCTAGAGTCCTTGCTTATTGCTGAGTTACAGCAATTAGTTGCCATTGTTATCTATTTGTCGATACTAGTTTTCCTAGCTAGGGAATTATAGCACTTTTTAAATATAACACCTATTCACCTATTTCTTTCAGTCCATTACTTCTATGATAGTTTTTCCTGAGGTGTTGCTATGGTTAAGGTTATAATTCAGTATTTCCATTAAGGAGACATTTTTTCTAAAATTCATTGTAGAATAGACAGTAGCTCCCTGCAGTCAGATTCATTCAGCTTGATGCCACTACTCTTGGTTTAACTTAAACAGCACAGAACCAATTTTATGGTGACTTCAGAAGGGAAGCTATAGCTGAAAAGCAAAATGAATTTAAGCTCTGCTCCAGTGTCTACTGCCAATTATTTCTTATTCTCATTATGAAAATAACACATGCTTTGTGCTATTATGGTTCTTCTGCAAAAAAAAAAAAAAAAAAAAAGTTTTAAGACCATCTTTTTTTTTAAGTTTTCATTTATTGACCTTATCAGATAATTTCAAATTCAAATTGTGCCACTATGAACAAAAGTATTTTCCTAGTTGTTTTTCATATAATTCCTGAAAATAATTTATCAGGTCTTTCTCAGTATCAAAAGCCTGGCTGAGATTTTCATTTTGTCCCTGGTTGCTGTATTTTGTTACTTCCCCCATGAGCATTCTTATTTTTTTCTTTTTTTCTTCTTCCCTAGTTTATTTTCTGAATTTAACAGTGGGGAATCCATTTGACTGTGTTCACAGCAGGTAATAAGTACTATGGTAGTCACTGGATTGGTTTCTTTGGATGGTTAAGAGAATAAGGATAATTAAGCTTTTCTGAAGCTGCCAACTGTGTTGGGGTTTTGGTGTATATTTAAGCCTTATTTAAAAATAGTTCCTTCAGAAATTTGAACTATTTAACTGGTAGAATTCCTAAGGGTATATTCCTTTATCAGGTAGAGATTATTTAGATGAGTGGAATTTGTGTCAAGTAGAAAGAAATCCTCTTTCATGTAAAGCTAAATTTAATGCTATACTATCTCATTATGACTTATATTTAATTTATAATTTGTTTGGTGCTTTTTACCTACCATAAATTTCCTAAAATGACGTTTTACAAATAAAACACACTTTTTAAATGCAGCCTTCTGAAAAACTGACTAAGAAACATTTCTTTAGATACTTTCAAAGATTTGGATTCAGGTATGATCTTTGCTTCTCAAATTCAAAATCTAAATCTAGACAAAATAGAAAAGACATTGTTTTTTATAAGCTATAATCCCGGGATCTAAAGTTTTATCTAAGTAAACTGGGATGTTGGTATCTTTAAGACTCCAAGCATGCTAACTGAGCCATAAATAAGAGCAGAGCTATCACTGTTTCTAATCAAAATAGTACTTCTAATTTTCACTACTTCTATCCAACGTAGTACTCAATGCTCTAGTCAGAGCAATTAGACAAGAGAAAGAAAGGGCATTCAAATTGGAAATGTAGAAGTTAAATGATCTGTTTATAGATGATATGAGCTTATATGTAGAAAACCCTAAAGGTTACACACACACACACACACACACACACACACAAAAAACATATCAAATTACTAAATGAATTCTGCAGAGTAGCAGGATATTAAGTCAATACATAAAAATCAGTTGTGTTTCTATATGTAAACAATCTGAAAAGGAAATTACAGAAACAATTCTGTCCACAATAGGATCAAAAAGAATAAAGTACTAGGAATTAATTTAACTAAAGGGGTTAAAGACTTTTACAATGAACTACAAAATGTTGTTGAAAGAAATTAAAGAAAACGTGCACATGGAATTAAAGAAATTCATGTTTGTGGATTAGAATATGTAACACTGTTAAGATTTCTACCCAAAGTGAAATAGATTCAATGCAATTCCTATCAAAATCCCAATTACATTTTTTGCAGCAATAGAAAAACCTATCCTAAAAGTCATGTGTAATCTAAAGGGATCCCAAATAGCTAAAACAATCATGGAAGCAGAAAGAGCAAAATCAAACTCACAATTCCTGATTTTAAAACACACTGTAATGCTTCAGTAATCAAAATTGTGTGTATACCTGCCTAAGACAGGTATAAAGAACAATGGAATAGTATACAGAGCCAAGAAATAAACCTTCACATATGTGGTGAAATTATTTCTGGAAAGGGTGCCATGGCCATTCAGTAGGCAAAGGACAGTCTTTACAACAAATAATGCTGGGAAAACTGGATATCCACATACAAAAGAATGAAGTTGGACCCCTACCTAACATCATATGCAAAAGTTTACTCGAAATTAAAGACTGAAATGTGAGACCTAAAACAGTAAAACTCCTAGAAGAAAATCTAGGGTGAAAGCTTTACAGCACTGGATTTTACAATGATATGTTGGATATTACCATATGATCCAGCAATCCCACTCCTGGGCATATGTTCAGAGAAAACATGGTTCAAAAAGATACATGCACTCCAGTGAGCACTGTTTACAATATCCAAGGCATGTGAAATGAAAGTCGCTCAGTTGCGTCTGACTCTTTGTGACCCCATGGACTATACAGGCCACAGTACTGGAGTGGGTAGCCCCGTTCCCTTCTCCAGGGGATCTTTCCAACCCAGGGGTCAAACCCAGGTCTCCTGCATTGCAGGCGGATTCTTTACCAGCTGAGCCACCAGTAAGCAACCTAAGTGTCCATCAGCATGTATGGATAAAGAAGATGTCGTACAGGTGTACAGTGGACTACTACTAAGCCATAAAAAGAATGAGATAATGCCATTGGCAGCAGCGTGGGTGGACCTGGAGATTGTCATAACTAAGTAAGGTAAGACAGAGAAAGACAAATATCACATGATATTGCTCATCTGCAGAATCTTTAAAAAATGATGCAAATGAATCTATTTATAAAACAGAAACAGACTCAGAGACTTAGAGAACAAACGTGTGGTTCTCGGGGCTGGGGGAAGGATGGGAGGAGGGATAGATTGGGAGTTTGAGACTGACATGTACATATTACTGTATTTTAATAGATAGCCAACAAGGACCTACTGTATAGCACAGGAAACTCTGCTCACTATTCTGTAATAACCTAAATGGGGAAAGAATTTGGAAAAGGATAGGGTATTTGTATAATGGAATCCCTTTGCTGTACACCTGAAAATAACACAACATTGTAACTCGATGATGCTCCAATATAAAATAAAAATTTTAAAAAGCAGTTAAGGCAACCCACAGAGGAGATGAAAATATTTGTAATCATGTATTTGATCAGGGCTTAATATCCAGAATGTATAGAGAACACCTAAAACTCAACAACAAAAAAACAAATCCAATTAAAAAAGGAAAAAAGGCCTTGAATAGACATTTCTTCAGAGGAGATATGCAAATAACCAATACACACATGAGAAGATGCTCAACATCACTAATTGCTGTTACTCAGTTGTCAGTTATGTCCAACTATTTGCAACCCCATGGACTCCCTGTCATTCACTATCTTCTGGAGTTTGCTCAAACTCATGTCCATTGAGTGGATGGTGCCATCCAACCATCTCATCCTCTGTTGTCCCCTTCTCCTCCTGCCCTCAATCTTTGCCAGCATCAAGGTCATTTCCAATGAATTGGCTCTTTGCATCAGGTGGCCAAAGTATTGGAGTGTCAACATCAGTCCTTCCAATGAATATTCAAGGTTGATTTCCTTTAGGATGGACTGGTTGGATCTCCTTGCTTTCCAAGGGATCTCAAGAGTCTTCTCCAGCATCACAGTTCAAAAGCATCAATTCTTTGGCGCCCAGCTCTCTTTATGGTCCAACTCTCACATCCATACAAGTGAAGTGAAGTTGCTCAGTCATGTCTTTTCGACCCCATGGACTGTAGTCTACCAGGCTTCTCCATCCATGGGATTTTCCAGGCAAGAGTACCAGAGTTGGTTGCCATTTCCTTCTCCAGGGGGTCTTCCTGACCCAGGGATCGAACCCAGGTCTCCTGGATTGCAGGCAGATGCTTTACCCTCTGAGCCACCAGGGAAAACACATCCATACAGGACTACTGGAAAAACCATAGCTTTGACTAGACGAACCTTTGTCAGCAAAGTGACGTCTCTGCTTTTTAATATGCTATCTAGGTTTGTCATAGCTTTTCTTCCAAGGAGCAACTATCTTTTAATTTCATGGCTGCAGTCACCTTCCGCAGTGATTTTTGGAGCCCTAAGAAAATTGTCTGTCACTGTTTCTGTTGTTTCCCCATCTATTTGCCATGAAGCCATGAGACCAGATACCGTGATCTTCGTTTTCTGAATGTTGAGTTTTAAGCCAGCTTTTTCACTCTCCTCTTTCACCTTCATCAAAAGGCTCTTTAGTTCCTCTTCACTTTCTACCCTTAGGGTGGTGTCATCTGCATTTGTTGTTGTTGTTCAGTTGCTCAGTTGTATCTGACTCTTTGCGACCCCATGGACTGCAGCACACCAGGCTTCCCTGTCCATCACCATCTCCCAGAGCTTGCTTAAACTCATGTCCATTGAGTCGGTGATGCCATCCAGCCGTCTTGTCCTCTGTCATTCCCTTCTCCTGCCTTCAATCTTTCCCAGCACCAGGGTCTTTTCTAATGAGTCGGTCTTTGAATCAGGTGACCAAAATAGAGGAGGTTCAGCTTCAGCATCAGTCCTTCCGCTGTATATTCAAGATTGATTTCCTTTAGGATTAGCTGGTTTGATCTCCTTGCAGTCCAAAGGACTCTTGAGAGTCTTCTCCAACACCACAATTCAAAAGCATCAGTTCTTCAGCACTCAACTTTCTTTATGGTCCTACTCTCATATCCATACATAACTACTGGAAGAACCAAAGCTTTATTGGCAAAGTAATGTCTCTGCTTTTTAATATGCTAGGTTGGTCATAGCTTTTCTTCCAAGGAACAAGCATCTTTTTAATTTCATGGCTGCAGTCACCATCTGCAGTGATTTTGGAGCCCAGGAAAGTAAAGTCTCTCACTGTTTCCATTGTTTCCCTATATATTGCCACAAAGTGATGGGACCAGATGCCATGATCTTAAGTTTTTTGATGTTGAGTTTTAAGCCAGCTGTTTCACCCTCTTCTCTCACTTTCATCAAAAGGCTCTTTAGTTCCTCTTCACTTTCTGCCATAAGGGTAGTGTCATCTGCATATCTGAAGTTATTGATATTTCTTCTGGCAATCCTGATTCTGGCTTGTGCTTCATCTTGCCTGGCATTTCACATGATGTATTCTGCATGCAAGTTAAATAAGCAGAGTGACAGCATACAGCCTTGACCTACTCCTTTCCCAATTTTGAACCAGTCCATTGTTGCATGTCCAGTTCTAACTGTTGCTCCTTAAGTTGTATACAGGCTTTTCAGGAGGCAGGTAAGGTGGTCTGGTATTCCGATCTCTTGAAGAATTTTCCACAGTTTGTTGTGATCCACACAGTCAAAGGCTTTAGCATTGTCAATGAAACAGAAGTAGATGTTTTGCTGGAATTTCCTTGCTTTTTCTATGATTCAACAGATGTTGGCAATTTGATCTCTAATTCCTCTGCCTTTTCTAAATCCAGCTTGTACATCTGAAAGTTCTCGGTTCATGTACTGTTGAGACCTAGCTTGAAGGATTCTGAACATTACCTTGCTAGCTTGTGAAATGAGTGCAACTGTATGGTAGTTTTAACATTCTTTGGCATTTCCCTTCTTTGGGATTGGAATGAAAACTGAATCTTTTCCAGTCCTGTGGCCATTGCTGAGTTTTCCAAATTTGCTGGCATATTGAGTGCAGTACTTTGTCAGCATCATCTTTTAGAATTTGAAATAGCTCAGCTGGAATTCCATCACCTCCACTAGCTTTGTTGGTAGTAATGCTTCCTAAGGCCGACTTGACTTCACACTCCAGGATGTCTGGCTGTAGGTGAGTGATCATACCATTGTGGTTATCTGGTTCATTAACATCTTTTTTTTTTTTTTTTTTTAATAAATTCTGTGTATCCTTGCCATCTATTCTTAATATCTTCTGCTTCTGTTAGGTCCATACCATTTCTGTCCTTTATTGTGCCTATCTTTGCATGAAATATTGCCTTGGTATCTCTAATTTTCTTGAAGAGATCTCTAATCTTTCTCATTCTGTTGTTTTCCTCTATTTCTTTGCATTATTCACTTAAGAAGGCTTTATTATCTTCCCTTGCAAATTGGAACTATAATGAGATACAACCTCACACTCATTAGGATGGCTCCTCTAGAAAAGAAAACAAAATAACAGGTGTTGGTGAGAATATAGAGAAATTGGAACCCTTGTACATTGCTCATAGGAATATAAAATGGTACAACTGCTGTGAAAACAGTATGATAATTCTTCAAAAACTTAAAAATAGAATTACCATGTTAGAATTACCCGAAAGAATTGAGAACAGTCTCAAAGAGATATTTATACACCTATGTTTATAGCTGCATTTTTCACAATAATTAAAATGGAAGTACCCCAAGTGTCCATCAACAGATGAAGTTCAGTCACTCAGTCGTGTCTGACTCTTTGACCCCATGGACTGCAACACACCAGGCCTCCCATCCATCACCAACTCCCTGACTTTATTCAGACTCGTGTCCATTGAGTCAGTGATGCCATCCAACCATCTCATCTCTGTTATCCCCTTCTCCTCCCACCTTCAATCTTTCACAGCATCAGGGTCTTTTCATATGTCAGTTCTTTGCGTCAGGTGGCCAAAGTACTGGAGTTTCAGCTTCAACATCAGTCCTTCCAGTGAACACCCAGGACTGATTTCCTTTAGAATGGACTGGTTGGATCTCCTTGCAGTTCAAGGGACTCTCAAGAGTCTTCTCCAACCCCACAGTACAAAAGCATTAATTCTTAGGTGCTCAGTTTTCTTTATAGTCCCAACTCTCACATCCATACATGACCACTGGAAAAACCATAGCTTTGACTCGACGGACCTTTGTTGGCAAAGTAACGTCTCTGCTTTTTAATATGCTGTCTAGGTTGGTCATAACTTTTCTTCCAAGGAGCAAGTATCTTTTAATTTCATGGCTGCAGTCACCATCTGCAGTGATTTTGGAGCCCCAAAAAATAAAGTCTGCCACTGTTTCCATTGTTTCCCCATCTATTTGCCATGAAGTGGTGGGACCAGATGCCATGATCTTAGTTTTCTGAATGTTGAGCTTTAAGCCAACTTTTTCACTCTCCTCTTTCACTTTCATCAAGAGGCTTTTCAGTTCGTCTTTGCTTTCTGCCATAAGGGTGGTGTCATCTGCATATCTGAGGTTACTGATATTTCTCCCGGCAATCTTGATTCCAGCTTGTGCTTCATCTAGCCCAGCGTTTTGCATGATGTACTCTGCATGTAAGTTAAATAAGCTGGGTGACAATATACAGCCTTGACGTACTCGTTTCCCTATTTGGAACCAATCTGTTGTTCTATGTCCAGTTCTAACTGTTGCTTCCTGACCTTCATAGAAATTTCTCAGGAGGCAGGTCAGGAGGTCTGATATTCCCACCTCTTGAAGAATTTTCCACAGTTTCTTGTGATCCACAGAGTAAAAGACTTTGACTTCCCCAACAGATGAATGGAGAAGCAAAATATGATATACAATGGAGCACTGTTCAGCCTCAAAAAGGAACGAAATTCTAATATGCCACAGCATGAATGAATCTTGAGGACATTATGCTAATTGAAATGTCAAGTACAAAAAGGAAAATACTGTATGATTTCCTTTATATGAAGTACTTAGTATAGTCCAAATTATAGAGACTGAAAGTGGAATAGTGGTTGCCAAAGGCTGGGGGAGGAGGGAATGGGGAGATAGGAGATTTGTTGTGGGTAGTTGTATGAGAGTAGAGTTTCAGTTTTACAAGGAGAGAAGAGCTCTGGAGATGGCTGGTGGTGATGATCACACAACATTGTGAATATGTTTAATACCATTGAACCATACACTTAAAAAGGTAAATTTTGTGTTATGTATTTTAACACAATTAAATGTTTTTTTAAGAGACGGTGGGATTAGAGAAAGCAGAGGCAGCAAGTTAGAGATTGCTCTTTCAAATTTGGTTTTAACAGGCAGAAGAGAAATGGGACATTGGGAAGGTGACATGCTGGTCAAGAAACTTGTACTTTAACACTGGAAGTACTTTATACTTTGAGGGCTGATTTATAGAGAGGGAAAAGTTTGATAACGTGAGAGAGAAGACAGTTGCAGGCGTAATATCCTTGGTGATTTATATGGGATGGAATCTGGTAGATAAGTGAAAGAGATGGCCTTTCATAGGAGCATGGACAGTTTTATCATTGTAATAAGGAGAAAGACAGAGCTTATGATTACAGGTGTATATATATAGGTTGGCAACTTTAGTGATGGGAACTTAGGCAAGTTCTAATTGTTTTTGTTTTCTCAATGAGAATGAGAGGGAAGGAAGAGAATTTAAGCTGATTTAGAAAATACATAGTAAGTTGATAAGCATCGTTAAGCGCTTTCTTAAAATTAGTGGTCATGGATTAAAGAAAGACGAGTGAGTATGTTTGACTTTTACTTTTGTCACATTCAACTGGAATAAGAAGAGAGTTAGTGTTAACTAGGATTTTACAAAGTGAGTTTGGCAGAGGGATAAGTGATTTGAGAATCTATGCAAGGTGGTTATTATAATGATGGACCAAGAAGGGAAGGCAGTGAGGATTGTAGGGAGCATGGGTTAAAGGTCCTGGTGGAGTTTAAATTGTTGAAGTCCATATTCTACACGGAGTGAGTTGAAAAGATAGGAGCTGGTAGGTGAAGAGTGAGATGCTTGAAATGAATATTATGAAGGTTATTAGTAGTGACATAGCCTAGGGGATGATCGTGGGACTGATTTGAAATGGAGGACAAGATCATTGGAGGTGAGGAGGTCCATCACCTCTGAATGTTAGGAAGATCATCTGTGTAGACACTGAAATCAGTACAACTTTGTAAGAGTTGTGGTGGAAGGACAGTAAGGTAGGTGCTAAATATTTGAATAATGAGACTATATGATGTGCAGGTCTGCTGGAGATTCTAACAGTAGTGGGTAGTGAATGAAATAGTCCAGTAGCGTAGTTTTAATGGGTTTTAGGGAGAAGGTAGGTGGCAATGAGGAGCAAGAAAGACATCTAATCTGTCTCTAGGCCCATGAAGTGAGGAATGAAAGAAAACACTGACGCTGCCTGGGAAGGCTCAAGGAGAACAGTATCTTCACGGGAGTCAAGTGTCGGTAACGTAAGAAGGTGAAAGGGATGGAATGCTCAGCGAGGAGGCTGAAGATGGAGGCTTGTTGATGATAGATATTTAGCTCCAGAGAGCACGGTGGAAGAATTGTGGAGGTTGAAGAGGAAGGATATGAGTCTGGGTTATTTTAAGGGACATACAGAATTTAATGGAGATAAGAAACTGTGATACAAGAAATTACCTGGGAAACATTGGCTTTTGCGGTGACTGAGATATAAGGCATGATTGGATTGATTCTTCAAGGAGATGATTCGCAAACCCTTGCCACTATGTTACCTAGGACTTCTAAATAGGACATACAATGGAAGCTGTCAGGCTTCCTGTCCATTATGCCATTGATTTATTAATTTTATTTCTAAAAGTAATGCTATGTTGTGGTTACAAATTCAGATAATACAGAAAAATGAAACTGCATTTCTTACTAATGCTATCTGAGTGTGTGTGTGTCATCATCTAAATGCCTTTTTAAAATCCTAATACTGTTCTCTTACTTGCTGCTTTCCTTAACAGTGTATCTTGGACATCTCTCCAGCAGAATATATGGATTTGCCTTATTCTTTTTAATAGCTTTTTTTTTTTTTTGGCCATGCCATGCAGCTTTTAATGGATTGTATTTAACCATTTCCCTATT
Source organism: Cervus canadensis (assembly GCF_019320065.1). NCBI lineage: Eukaryota > Metazoa > Chordata > Mammalia > Artiodactyla > Cervidae > Cervus > Cervus canadensis. The sequence goes on along the minus strand of NC_057386.1, from coordinate 50,224,266 downwards.
GATGGGACATTTGGAATACATCTAAGATGTCTCTGGTGAATAAAACTAAAAGAGGAGGGAAAAGCAGTGCTACTTTTTATTATGTCTTTTTATATTTTTGATTTTTGTATACTTTAAAAATAGATTTATATATGCTTATATATTTAGTTTTGGTTTTTATATGTGCTATATACAAGTTATAATAAAGAGACAAATATTAATGCCCTTAGAGACTGCAGCCAATTAATTGTGCTGCCAGATTACTTGGTGCTTGTGTTTATCTCCTACTGAACTTTCTATTTAATTTCTATTTAATTGAAGAGTAGGAAAAAAAAAAAACTGTTACCATTTATGTGACATTTGTTGAAATTGGATTGTCTTCAGTACAACATAAAAAAAAAAACAGAAAAAGCTAGATATCAAGCTTGATAGAACTTTCTACAACTTCAGATTTAAACTGTTTGCATTAATTAAAACAACCTCATTTTCTAATGGAATTGACTTTATAATGTGTAAATGTTATTTCAAGTGTATAAAATAAATGTGTACTTAAAACAAGTTTTTCAAATTATAACATGAAAAATAAATAATTGATTTTTTTAAATGTTGGCTAACACTGAATCAGAGATTTTGTGCTTTCTTTTTAATGTATTAAGCCACAATTTAGTTTTTTTAACCTGATCTAGATTTGTCAGACTATATGGTCTTGTGATAAATAGCTTTGCTTTAAAATACACTCATTTTTATACCCTACAGATGTATTACTGACTTTTAAACTAGTTGTATACTGACACACACACAATTTTTTTTTTTTTTGGCTTTTTGTAGCTACCTGTACAAAAATAATGGAGTCTTTGAATTGCAGTTGCTTCACTGTTCTCAAGTTTCACAAAATAGGTCCACTAGGTGCCTCTGTTACTATAATGGTCACCTCAGTAGATTCACTGAATTCTTTGTTTTACACTGAGTAACACTGTTTTCTCTGTCTTTAGAAGTCTCTCACCTATCTCATCTGTCAGGGTTATACTTTGAGGGATTATTGTATAGTTTGATGGTAAATAACTAAGATTAAAACTATGGAACACAGCTATGTAGACAGTAGACAGGAATGGTGAGGGTACCATAATTCCACACTTCATGGATGTATGAACTGAAGTTTGATCTGATTAAGATTCATTCCCTTGAGTCCTAGGTCAGTACTCTTTCTAATCTGAATAGTTCCTACTTTCACACATTGCTTTCCTGATAGAGCTGCCATTATAGTTAGAAAACGCCAGAGTCTTAAACAAATCAGTCTAGAACTGAAAGAAAAAAGTTTGGTGAATACCTGATTTTATTTTAATATGAAAGTATCCTACACCATTAGTATTATACTGTATCAGTTTTTTCAGGCTACTATAACAGAGTATCACAGACTTGGTGACTTAATCAACACATTTTCTCACATTCCTGCAGGCTAAAAGTCTTAAGATCAAGCTATCAGCAGGGTTGGTTTCTGTTGAGACCATTCTTGGCTTATAGATGGTCATTTCCCTGTGACTTCAAACAGTGTTCCCTCTGTATGCATCCATATTTCCTCTTCTTGTAGGGACACAAGGCATATTGGGTTAGGCTCATCTTTAATGGCCTCACTTTAACTTAATAACCTCTTTCAAGACCCTGTCTCCAAAAATGGTACTGGAGGTTAGGTCTTCAACATGTAAATTTTGTGGTGATACAGTTTAGCCCATACCATTTACTAATACTGATACTAATTCTTTAGGTAGGTAAAGTGTGGAGGCCCACGTTTTTCTTTCATGTTTATGCTATCATGTAGTCTTGCTGTGCTAAGAGAACTAGAAGTGAGCATCCCTAAAGGTGTGCTGGGGCTTCTTCCCTTGACTTACTGTGATATATAACTTTGTAGAAAGCATTTTTAGGAATAGTCTGTGTTTGTTTAAAAAAAGAAAAAAGGTCATCCTTTACTGGAAGGTCTTATAAAATATGTTATCTTTATAAGGCTGGTGATGAAAATAGTACATCCTTTTGTTGGAACCAGTTTTAGGTTTACATATTTTTAAATTTCACCTACCCTCAGTAACTTTTCCTTTACTGCATCCATAGTTCTCTGATAATGAATCTTCTATTTTAATAGTTTTATATAGATTTGCAATTCTGTAACATTTCTTGACACATACTGGTGCTGCTAAGGTCCATGGTCAAGTATTTTCCTTCTTTCTGTCATAATTCCCCCTAATATAACCACCTGACACAATGTGTTTTCATGAAATTGCATCCTTAGTTCTGTTTTGTATCACTTTAGAATTCATTGATAACATAAATGGCTAGTTTTTGCTTTAAACCTAAGATTATTAGGGTATTGACTCTCAAGGTATCATCAGGGTTATCAGATGTTAATTAGCTAATGTGTGACATTTGTTTCTCTGATTGCTTGAAAATATAAAATTTGTATGTTCTCATTCATTAATTCTTTTAATAAAAGATTCACTTAACAATATGTTTGCTTTTAAAGTGGAATTGCTTTGTCTGACAAATGTAAAGAAGTTTCTTAGTATGGAAAAATTTACTATTCGGATAAAAAGCATTCTGAGACTGTTAGAAATTGTTATATATTACTCAACTTTTTAAAAAAGGATTTGATTGCAAATTAAAATCACAATAAGATATACTACCATTCACCCACCACAATTGCTAATATAAGAAGACTGACCACACCAAATGCTGATGAGTAAAAATGTAAAAATGCTACAGTTACAATCACTTTGGGGAAAGGTCTACAGTTTCTTAAAACAGCAAACATATACCTACCTTATGACCCAACAATTCCTCTTCAAGAGAAATGATAACAGTTGTCTACAAAATGACTCATATAGGAATGTTTATGGCAACTTTGTCACAGCCAAAACTGGATACAACCCACATGCCACAGACAGGAGAATAAATAAACTATAGTATACGTGTTAATTGTTTGTTTTTTGTACATTTTCCTTTTTTATTAAGGATAGTTGATGTACAATATTATAGTTGCAGATGTGCAACATAGTGATTCACAATTTTTAAAGGTTATACTCCACTTATACTTTTTATAAAATGTTAGCTGTATTATCCAAATTGTGCAATATATCCGTGTAGCCTATTTATTTATTTTTAGAATTTTAATTTATTTCTTAACTTTTTGGCTCTGATGGATTTTCGTTGCTGCCTGTGGGCTTTCTTTAATTGCAGTGACTGGGGGCTACTCTCCAGTTGCAGTGCGCTAGCTTCTCATTACAGTGGCTTCTTTTGTTGCAGAGCCCAGGATTTAGGGTGCAGCGGGCGTTAGTAGTTGTGGCACATAGGCTTAGGTGCCCCACAGCATGTGGAATCTTCTCAGCTGCTGTTGCTGCTGCTCTCTCATTGCTAAGTCACGTCCGACTCTTTGCAACCTCATGGACTGTAGCCCAGCAGGCACCTCTGTCCATGGGATTTCCCAGGCAAGAATACTGGAGTGGGCTGCCATTTCCTTCTCTGGGGGATCTTCTTGACCCAGAAATCAAACCTATGTCTCCTGCTTGGGTTCTTCACCAGTGAGCCCCCTGGGAAGCCCAGTCTCCTCAGACCAGGGATCAAACCCATATTCTCTGCATTGGCAGGTGGATTCTTAAGTACTGGACCACCAGGGAAGTCCAGCCTATTTATTTTACTTTATTTCTGGCTATGCTGCATCTTTATTGCAGCATGTGGCTTTCTCTTGTGGCGAGGGGTCTGGGGTGTGTGGGCTCAGTGGTTATGGCCTACTGGCTTCTCTAGTTGTAGCACTCAGGCTTAGTTGCCCTGGAGCATGTGGCATCTTGGTTCCCCAACCAGGAAACAAACCCTCCATGGGAAGGCAGATTCTTCCCCACTGAACTCCTCGGGAAGTCCCTAACCTATGTCTTTTATCCATAGTAGTTTGTACCTCTTAATCCCCTATCCCTAACTTGCCCCTTCCCCTTTCTTCTCTCCATTGTTAACCATTTGTTTGTTCTCTGTATTTGTGAGCCTGTTCTCCATTTTGTTGTATTGATTCATTTGTTTTTTTAGATTCCACATGTAAGTGATAACATACAGTATTTGTCTTTCTCTGACTTACTTCACTTAGCATAATACCCTCCAAGTCCATCCATGTTGTTGCAAATGGCAAATTTTCATTTTTTATGGCTGAGTAATAATATTCCATATATATTCCATGTCTAATATTTGCATTCATATCTTGGCTATTGTAAATAATGCAGCTATAAACACTGGAGTGCATGTATCTTTTCAGATTAGTATTTTTGTTTTTTCGGATATATACCTGAGAATGGAATTGTTGCATCATATGGTGGTTCTATTTTTAGTTTTCTGCGAATCCTCTATACCGTTTTCCACAATGGCTGTACTGATTTACAGTTCCACCAACAGTGTACAAGGATTCCGTTTTCTTCACGTCCTTGCCAATACTTGTTATTTGTGTTCTTTCTCATGATAGCCATTCTGATAGGTGTGAGGTGATATCTCTTGTGCTTCTAATTTGCTTTTCTCTGATTATTAACAGTGTTGAGCACATGAAAACAATCTTTTCATGTGCCTGTTGGCCATCTGTATGTCTTCTTTGGAAAAATTCCATTCAGGTCTTCTGCCCAGCTTTTAATCAGGTTTTTTTTTTTTTATCTTATATGAACTGTGTATATATTTTGGATATTAACCCCTTATCAGCCACATCATTTGCACATATTTTCTCCCATTCAGTAAGTTGTCTTTTCATTTTGTCAGTTGTTTCCTTTTCTGTGGAGAAGTTTTTAAGTTTAATTAGGTACTATTTGTTTATTTTTGCTTTTATTTCCTTTGCTTTAGAACCCAGATTCAAAAAAATATTGCTATGATTTATGTCAAAGAGTGTTCTGCCTATGTTTTCTTCTAGGAGTTTTACAGTTTCTAGTCTTCAGGTCTTTATTTTGAGTTTTATTTTTTAATATGATGTTAGAAAATACTCTAATTTTATTCTTTTACATTTAGTTGTTGAGTTTCTCAGCACCACTTATTGGAGACTGTCTTTTCTCCATTGTATAGCCTGTCTCCTTTGTTGTAGATTAATTAACCCTTAGTGTGTGGGGCTATTTCTGGTCTCTCTCCTGTGTTCCATTGATCTACATGTCTGTTCTGTGACAGCACAATACTGTTTTGATGACTGTAGCTTTGTAGTATAGTCTGAAGTCAGATAGCATGGTTCTTCTAGCTCTGTTCTTCTTTCTCAAGATTGTTTTTACTCCTCATGGTCTTTTGTGTTTTCATACAAATTTTAACATTATTTGTTCTAGTTCTTTGAAAAATGCCCTGGGTATTTTTGATAGGAATTACATTGAATTTGTGGATTGCTACAAGTAGTATAGTCATTTTAGTAGTCTTAATTCTTCTAACCCATGAGCCTAGTATATCTTTCCATCTATTTATGGCATCTTCAATTTCTTTCATAAACTGTAGTATATTAACACAGTGGAAAACTATTCATCAATGAAAAGGAATGGGCTAATGATATACAGTAATATGTGTGAATCTCAAAAACATTTTGCTGAGTGAAAGAAGACTTACATGGTTTTATGAGTGTATATTAAGTTAAGGAAGCAGTGCAACTAATCTGTGGTGGGAGAAGTGAGAACAGTGGGCAGTTGGGAGTGGAGCCTACTGAAAAAGAGCCTGAAGGAACTTGAGTGTTGATTATGTCCTATAGCTTTATAGGAATTAGAGTTGCATAGGTACATGCTCTTGTTGAAATTCAGTGAAAATACATGGAAGATTTGTATCTTCTGTTGTATGAAAATTTTGCTAAAACCTGTAAACAGATATTGAATTCTTGTTAGTAATATGCATATTAAAGTATTTAAGGGGCAGTACACCGAAATCTGCATGTTGCTTTAAAGCAGATTAAAAAAATAAGATTGATCAATGGATAAATAGGTAGCAAAATATTAATGGAAGAATCTAAGTAATGAGCATCTGAATGGTTACTGTAACATTCTTTCAACTTTTCTGTACATTTGAAATCTTCCATTATAGAATACTGAGAAGGCAAAAAGGATTTAATATCCTCAAAAGCAATTACTTCCTTATTTATTCAACAGAGGGAAGCAACATAAGCAGTAACCCCTGAAAGTTAAGTTACTTATTATGTTTCTGGCTGGATGTAAGTTTTCACAAAACTAATATGAAACACTACTGAATTTCTTTATGTTACCACGTTATTTTGTTTATATTTGTTACTGAGAAATTATTTAATCTCAACTTATCATTTCAGAGTCTGGTAGGTTTATAAGGTCTTATTGGGATAATTGTCATTACTTTCAGTATTGGAAAAATTTCTTCCTACTTCTGTCCTGAGAATTTATTTGAGGTTCTAACACAATTTATAAGAAGCAACTGTATGAAAGAATATTTGTTGAAATTTTTGTATAATCAAGGGGATTAAAATAAAGTAGGAAAGTAAATTACAGCTTTTTCTCCTCAGTAATTTATTTAAATTCTGGTGAATGCAGTTGGTTTTGCACATATGTTAGCTGTACAGACTAGAAAGAAGGAATCTACAACCTGTTGTAGATTTTGCCTGGCTTCAGTTTTCCTTGAGCTTATTGGAATAATTTAGAGGGCAAGATGGAGAATAAAAAGTGATCATAAGCACTTCATTAATTTTGGTTGATTTAATGTTAACTCTCAGTATTACTCAGTTGCTACAGATATAAACAGGATCTCTACATTCCATTCAAAATACGTGTAACAAATAATTCAAGATTTTAAGTTTACAAAGAAGAATCTGATGGCAAAATGCCTAATACAGGGTCACAGCATGAATTAAATAGCATAGAGTCAGAGTTTAGAATTACATATTTCTCACATATCAATTTTCCTTCTGGAATAACTTCTTTTGCTAATTTATTATGCTTCATAGTTGAATGTATTTGATTCAACTCACTGAATATGCACTCCTTCAAAAGAGTATTATATTGTTGTTTGCAGTATTCAAGAAATAAGATAGACTTAATGTATGTGCCTCAGTATTATGTGAGTAATTATCAATCTCTCTCTGAAAAGCAGTTCAATCCTTTGTTAAAAAAAGTGGGGAGGGGAGGGTCTCATTACAGATTTTAAGCTAGGAGAATAACAGTGATATTGTCTGCTTCTCTCAGAAATCACCAGGAAAAAAATTGGAGGATGAACAAGAAAGAAAAATGCAGACTCCATCTTCAATAAGAGTAGAAAATCAAGAGTAGTAATAACAAATCACAATTTAAGGGTTACAAAATGCAACAAAACTTGAATGTTTGAGGCAAATGGTGAGACAGAATGCCTTGTTTGAAGATGTCAGTGACAGCCAGTCTGATTCATCTTCCCTGGGTTCTAGATGTGTATCTCAGACTGTAGCTTTCATATTCACAGCATTTGCCTTACATATTGAACCATTGTGGTGCACATTTGTTAAAACAAAAAAGGAAAAACCAGTCTCATGGCCTGTGGGTTATTTTGGTCTTGTAAAGATCCATTTCTTTACGTTTAAAACTGACTTTAAAATATAGTTGTATATCAGAATTAACGTATTAAATTCTTCTGAAAATCATGTATGTCCAGACTGTGCATGTAAGTTTCAGAGAAGAATTATCACCGTTTAATATTACTTAGCCTAGAAAGTAAAGTAGGTGTGATTAAACTACATTAATCTCTTAATTAATTAATTAATTAATCTCAAGGTAGGAAAAACGTAAAACCTTGGTTTTCTTCTTGATCATGGTACTGATGTTGAGAAAATATGGCTTCTGTGTTTTCAATCAAAATGTACTTTGAATGTTAGTTTTGCTTAATTATAGGTGGAGCAGGTCAATAATAAAGAGACAGCAACTTCTTTGTATTCAAAAATAAATAAGTCGATAAATGACAATTGAAAAATATTTCTGATTAATGGAAAAAAGTTGATGAAACTTGTAATAAAATGTAATGTCTTGAACGATAATTCCCAAAACTTAGTCCTGCAAGGCTTTGAACTTACTAGAACTCAAAGCAGAGAGGTCAAGGAAGGGTTAGTACAAAACGTGAAGTTTAGCTAAAGGAACTCAAAAATAAGTGGAAGAGAAAAGTTGTCAATGAAGGGTGTATTGGAAGCAGGAAAAAGGAGAAGAGACCCTTTTGGAAAACACAGTAAGGTACTTTTTGGATGGTAAAATTGAGGAAAAATGAACAAAATGAAATTAACCACATGTCTAAAAAGAAATAGAGAGCCAGTGTTAGATGTGGCACAGGGATAAACGGGAATAATTGTCCTTGAAAAATAAAATTCAAATAATGAAATATAATGTTTACAAATGCTTTTCAAAGAAACTGCTCAGAAACAAATGCATATTTGAATCTGTAGATTGACAGGGCACATCATGAGCCAGGAAGAATTTATACAGAACAGTTAACATTGAGGTACAGTCTAATAGTATTATTGAACTGCAAAATGTTTTTAAATAACTGCAGAATAAAGGAATAAATATGACGAGGAAAAAGATTCCAATTGGCTCCCAGATTCTTCTCTGAAAAGTTCAGTGTCAGAAAACAGTAGAGCAAGATCTGTTAAGTCCGCAAGGACAAAAAGTATGATGCGGGAATGTTATATCTAGTCAAACTGTTCAGGTGAAAAGGCAAGATGTTTTTAAACATGCAAAAACTCAAAATATATAATTTCTGTAATGCCTTTTTGAGAAACTACTGGAGGACACACTGTAGCTAACCAAGTGTTGAAAATACAGCGAAAGACCTGATACGAGCATTGAATCCATAGGGTTTATGGGGGGCTTACTGTCCTAGGACAGAATTTATATATTATAACCACTGATAGTGTAGATATTATGTGACTCAAAGGAACCAGAAGGATACTTGAGGGAGTTGAAGGTGATAAAACTACAGAGGATGTACTCTCACAAAATCTAAAAACCAAGTTAATGAGAAAAGAAGACGAGGGATCTAGACGGCGGGAAACTGAACACAGAAGAGCACCATAAGAAAGTCCCAAGGTGCCATTTTACAAGACTATAGTGTCCAGGGTGTTTTCCAGGAAAGAAAAACAGGAGCTGGTTTGCTTCAGCCTGTGGAAAATATCACTGAATCATGTGCCACAGTGGTGGTGGAGCATTTGGAAAAAAAATTATTGGTAGGTATGTTGAAAGCAAAAAAAATGAAGCAGTTATCAACTCTAGGGAGAAAAAGTTGTACAAGAAAGGAGTTATGGTCTTAGTATATGCTTCAGAAATTTACAGTATTTGTATAGCTGGAATTTTAAAAAAACTTACTGATTTAGCCAATTATTGGGAGAAAGGGGAATTGTGTGTGTGAGGAGAATAAGTAAATCTTCATTATGGAGAAAAGATATAGATAATTGATAAGTCAAGAACTAACACCTTTTCTACCATGGGAAGAATATGTCTGCTATCTAATATTGATAAATTAAGAAGTATCCGTATAAACATTTTTTAGAAATATGGAAACAGGAGGATGACTAGGCTGGTAGTCTCTGCAGCATAGATAGAAGACAATGAGTAAGGATTTTCTGTCTTTTATCATGACTCTTTTTAGTTCAATTTTACTTTAAAAAGTTTATATATGATTACAATATTTTATTTAAAATTAAATTAATTTAACAAATAATGGATTATATATCTTTGCACAGATACACAAAAAGGGATGTAATAATATTCTTTGAAGCATTGTTTATGGTATTAAAAATTATAAATAATCAATGATACAGACACTCTGTAGTAGCTTAAAATAATTTTTCTATTTGTGTGTGTGTGTATGTTCACTGGCATGGAAAATTCTGTAAAACATATTGCTAAGGGAAAAATACATTTTGTAATAGTACATATACTGTTTCATTTATATTACAATAAATTCAAAACAAAGCTATATTTTTCTGTTTGCCTATCAATGCTTAGAAAAAAATCTAAAAGGATATAGCAAACTGATTACTTTTACCTTTAATTTTTGCTTTAAATGCTTAAGTATTCTTTGATTTTTTTTTTTAAACAAGAATGTGATATGTGTTACACTTTAATTAAATTAATAAGGGCATAAGCTGTGTTCGTGAAAAAAATTAGATTAAGGGACTGGAATTCAGAAAATATGTTTATTGTAGTCACCATGTTGTTGATAAGCTATGTAACTTTTAGCACATTATCTTGTGTCTCTATTTTATTTATTTATTTATGGCTGTGCTAGGACTTCATTGCTGTATGGGCTTTTTTCTAGTAGCGGAGAGCAGAGGGTACTCTCTAGTTGGGGTGAGTGGGTTTCTCGTCGCGTGACTTCTCTTGTTGTGGAGCACGGGTTCTGGGGCTTGTGGGCTTCAGTAGTTGAAGTATATGGGCTCAGGAGTTGTGGCCCCCCGGCTCTAGAACACAGGTTTGATAGTTGTGATGCACGGGCTTAGCTGCTCTGCTGCATGGGGGATCTTCCCAGATCAGGGATTGAACCTGTGTCTCCTGCATTGGCAGGAGACACCAGGGAAGCCATCTCTGTTTTCTTAATAGAATCTTATTATTTTCATGTGTTCCTGGGGTAAACAGTTAACTATTAGAGGTTTACAATATAGCTTTCAAGACTTTACAACTGGATTTAAAATGTGGCTCTACTATTAAGCTCTCTAATCATCAGTTTCTTCAGTTAGGAATTTCAGAAACACCTTGTTTCACAGTGTTATTGTGAGAATTAAACAAGGTAAAAGATGTAAATGATTTAGTACATTAGCTGGTGATTAGTAAAAGCTCAAAAGATTGTAGCTACTTTTATCATTTTTTGTGAAAATAAGATATTTTGTTATATCAATATTACATTTAAAATGTAGATATAATAGCTTATGACCTAAAGTAATATCTAGAAATAGTGATGTGTAATGTTAGAATCATTAAATAAGGTTCTATTTCTGGTTATGTTTCAAAGGATAATTGTGTTTCATTTTAGTAAAGTCCCTGGTCTTTAATAAAACGAAGATCATGGCATCTGGTCCCATCACTTCATGGTGAATGGATGGGGAAAAAGTGGAAACAGTGACAGGTTTTATTTTCTTGAGCTCCAAAATCTTTGTGGACAGTGACTGAAGCCATGAAATTAAAAGATGCTTGCTCCTTAGAAGAAAAGCTTTGACAAACCTAGACAACATATTAAAAAGAAGAGACATCACTTTGCCAGCAAAGGTCCATCTAGTCAAAGCTATTTTTTTTCCGATAGTCATGTACAGATGTGAGAGTTGGACCATAAGGGAGGTTGAGTGCTGAAGAACTGATACTTTCAAACAGTGATGCTGGAGAAGACTCTTGAGAGTCCCTTGGACTGCATGGAGATCAAACCAGTCAGTCCTAAAGGAAATCATTGGAAGGGCTGATGCTGAAGCTGAAGCTCCAATACTTTGGCCACCTGATATGAAGAGCCAAATCATTGGAAAAAGACCCTGATAGAGGGAAAGGTTGAGGGCAGGAGGAGAAGGGGGTTGGTGACAGAAGATGAGATGGTTGGATGGCATCACTGACTCAATGGACATGAATCTGAGTAAACTCCGGGAAATAGTGGAGGACAGGGAAGCCGGGCGTGCCGCAGTTCATGGGGTCTCAAAGAGTCAGACACAATTTAGCTATTGAACAACAGCTCAAATTTTCTTTAATTTGAGCAAACTCTTGGAGATAGTGGAGGACAGAGGAGTCTGGCGTGCTGTGTGCTGTCCATGAGGTCACAAAGAGTCGGATGTGATTGAACAACTGAACAACAACAACAAATGTATATAGTTGGATATATAATTTTTTTTAGTTTCAGGTATACTACAGAGATTTGACATTTGCATGCCTTTTGAAATGATCATCACGTTAAGTGTAGTACCTTAATCTCTCCCCATACAAAGTTATTATGATACTATTGAACCATATTCCTTATCTTTGTATTATATCACCATGGCTTATTTATAACTGAAGGATTTTTTTTTTTTTTACTTGTTTATCTCCTCCATCTATCTTTTTACCCAGCCCCAACCTTCCTCTCCCCTCTGGCAACCACCTATTTGTTCTCTGTAGCTATGAATCTGTTTTCTTTTTTTTAGATTGCACATATAAGTGAAATCATACAGTGTTTCTGTTTTACTTTTTTCCTTAGCATAATACCCTCTACATCCATTCATGTTGCAGAGGCAAAATTTTATATACTACATCTTCTTTATCTGTTCATCTTTTGACTGACTCTTGGGTTGTTTTCATGTCTTGGCTACTATAAAAAATGCTGCAGTGAATTTTGGAGTGTATGTGTGTCTTCAAATTAGTACTTTTTAAAGCTGTGTACCAAGAAGTGAAATTGTTGGGTCATATGGCAGTTCTATATTTAATTGTTTGAGGAACCATCATACAGTATTCCATGGTGGTTGTACCATTTTACAGTCCCACCAACAGTACACAATGATTTCCTTTTCTCCACATCCTCACCAGAACTTGTTATTTGTGGTCTTTTTGATGGTTGCCGTTCTGACAGGTGTGAGATGGTGTCTCTTTGTGGTTTTGATGTTCATTTCCTTGATTACTGGTGATGTTGAGCATCTTTCCATGTGTCTATTGGCTGTCAATCTGTCTCATTTGGGAAAATGTTGATTCAGTCCCTTTGCCCATTGTCTAGTCACGTGGTTTGGTTTTTTTTTTGATGTTAAGTGGTTTGGGTGCTTTATGTACAGTAAACCCTTCATGTGAACCTTTGGGTTGTGAACTTTCAAAGACTGGAACGTGGTCATCAGCAACTTAGTGATCCTCAGTGAGAAGCTGGAGCTAAATCTGCAGAAGCTGGGTCTTCAAAGACTCATTGAACTCCTTGCTGTACATCCTAAGGAGCTTACTAATGAAGACCTGATTGAATTGGAGGTCCAGAGAAAGGATGAAGAGAGACAAGAAGAAGAAGTAGGTGAAAAACTGAAGAGATTTCACGGCGCAGGAAATGACAAGGGATTTTTCTTTATATGAGGAGGCACTGTTAGTTTTTGAGGCACAGGACCCGAACATAGGATGGTGCACAAAGTAGCAGCCATTCAGAATGCAATCCAGTGCTACCATGTCATCTGTGACCAGAAAAAAAGAGCTTCTGGGGTTTCCCAGGTGGTCCAGTGTTAAGACTACATGCTTCCACTGCAGGGAGCACGGGCTCAATCCCTGGTCTGGGAACTAAGATCCCACATGCTGCATGGTGTGGCCAAAAAGATAAAAAGTAACAAATAAATAAATAACTTTTAAACAAAAAAGAAAAAAAGAGCTTCTCTCCAGACATTACTGGACCATTTTTTCAAGAGGGTGGGTAAAGTTGAATACAGCAAGGAACCAGAACCAGTGCCGTCAGCATCAGGCCTGAGTGAACTTGCAGCTTGCCCTCTGTCTCCTCCGTGTTGACAGTCCTTCAGCTCTCCCATCTCCCTCCTCCTCTCCTCCTCCCATCAGTAACTCTTCTTTCCTGTTCACTTGATGCCAGCCCCCGTATGCTGGCCGTGGTACTGTACTACTGTACTTCCTAAGACTGTACTGTAAGATTAAAAATGTTTATTTTTATGTATTATTTGTGTGAAAAATTTTATAAACCTATTATAGTAAATTGCTATATAACCAGTTGTGTTGGTTGGATAGCTTGGTTGGATTTAGGAACAAATTTGACTTACAAACATCCTCTCAGAATGGAACTCATTTGTATGTAGGGGACTTAACTATATTTTGGATATTAACCCTTTATTGAATATATCATTTGCAAATGTCTTTTCCCATTCAGAAGGCTGCCTTTTCATTTTGCATCCTTTACTGTACAAAAACTTTTTAGTTTGATATGATCCCATTTGTTTATTTCTGGTTTTGCTTCCCTTGCCTGAAAAGTGAAGTGAAGTGAAAGTGAAATCACTCAGTCGTGTCCGACTCTTTATGACCCCATGGACTGTAGCCTACCAGGCTCCTCAGTCCATGGGATTTTCCAGGTAAGAATACTAGAGTGGGGTGCCATTTCCTTCTCCAGGGGATCTTCCCGACCCAGGGATTGAACCCAGGTCTCCCGCATTGTAGGCATACGCTTTACTGTCTGAGCTACCAGGGAAGCCCTTCCCTTGCCTGAAGACATATCCAAAAATCTATTGTTGAGACCAGTGTCAAAGAGTGTACTGTCTATGTTTTCTTCTAGGAGTTTTTGGTTTCAGATCTTATATTTATGTCTTTAATCCATTTTGAGTTTATATTTGTATATGTTTAAGGAAGTTGTCTGATTTGATTCTTTTTCATGTAGCTGTCCAATTTTCTCAGCATCATTTGTTGAACAGGCTGCTTTTCCCCCATTGTATATTCTTGCCTTTTTTGCCATAGATTAACTTATTATATAAGTATAGGTTTATTTCAGGGCTCTTAATTCTGTCCTGTTGATCTATGTGTCTGTTTATGTCAGTACCAAACTGTTTTGATTACTGTAGCTTTGTAGTACAGTTTGAAATCAGGATGCGAGATGCCTCCAATTCTCTTCCACTTTCTTAAGGTTGCTTTGACTATTCAGGATCTTTTGTGTTTTCATACAAATACTAGGATTCTTTGTTCTAGTTCTGTGAAGAATGCCCTTAATAATTTCATAGGGTTATCATTGAATCTATAGATTGCCTTGGGTGTTACGGTCATTTCAACAATATTAATCCTTCCAATCCATGAGCACAGTGTATCTTTCTGTTGGTTGGTGTTGTCTTCCGTTTCTTTTATCAACATCTTAAAGTTCTCAGAGTACAAGTCTTTCTCCTCCTTGGTTAGATTTGGTCTCAGGTATTTTATTATTTTTGATGTGAGTCTGGCTTAAGGTTTATCATTTTGTTCATCTTTTTAAAGAACCAGCTCTTAGTTTCATCAGTCTTTTCTTAGGCTCTACTCACTACTGCTCTGATCTTTATTTTCTTTTTTAATGTAATTCTATTACTGATGGCGGTGCTGGGTCTTTGTTGCTGCAGGGGCTTTTCTCTAATTGTCGTGAGTGGAGTCTACTCTCTAGTTGCACAGGCTTCTCTCTGCATTGGCTTCTCTTGGTGTAGGGCATGGGCTTTAGGTGTGAGGGCTCCCAAAGTCGCAGCGCATGGGCTTGGCAGCGGTGACTCCCAGGCTCTAGAACACAGACTCAGTACTTGTGGTACGTGGGCTTAGCTGCTTCACAGCATGTGGGATCTTCCTGGACCAGGGGATCAATTCCCCGTCTCCTGCATTGGCAGCTGGGTTCTTTACTGCTGAGCCACCAAGGGAAGCTTGCTCTGATCTTTATTATTTCTTTACTTTCCTAACTTTGATTTTTCTTGGTTCTCCTTGTAGTTTCTTTAGATGTAAGTTGACGTTTAGATTGCTTTTTTTGAGATTTTTTTGTTTCCTAAGGTAGACTTCCTTCTTAGAACTGCTTTTGCTGCATCCTGTAGATTTTAAATCATTGCGTGTCGATTTTCTTTTGTTTCCAGGTATTTAGTAGCATATTGTTTAGATTCTACATACTTGTTTTTCTTGCAGTTTTTTTCCTTATAGTTGATTTCTAGTCTCCTAGTATGGTCATAAAAGAAACTTGATATGCTTTCACTTTTCTTAAATTTATTGAGACATTTTATGGCCTAAAATGTAGTCTGCTCTGTAGAATATTTCATGTACATTTGAAAATAATAGGTATTCTGCCAATTTTGTCCTGTGTATATCTACTGACTCCTAATAGGTATATTAGATCTGATGTTTCATTTAAGGCCAGTGTTTCTTTATTGATTTTCTGTCCATTGATATAAGTGGGGTATTAAAGTTCTATACTATTACTGTATTGTTCTCAGTTTCTCCCTATATTTTGTTAATATTTGTTTTATGTATTTAGGTGCTTCCATGTTGGATGCATATATATTTACAGTTGCTATATTGTCTTTTTGGATTGATCACCTTATCATTATGTAATGTTCTTTGTGACAGCTTTGTTTTAAAGTCTACTTTTTTAATATTGATTTTGCTATTCTAGCTTTCTTTTTGTTTTCATTCACATGGAATAACTTTTTTTATCCCCTCACCTACATTCTTTCTGTGTGCTTTTATTTATTTTAAAGAAATTACTATTAACGTTCAAAATGCATTTAACTTCAAGGATATTCATTAGAACAGGAATGAAAACTCTTCCCATGATTTTGAGTCTCCCATAATTTTTCTGATAGTTTACTGTATCTATTTTATTTTACATTTAGATGCTAATTCATTAGGATTTTATGTGAGATATGTAATACAAAGGGATTTCCCCTGTTGAATAGTTCTGCTTTCCCAGCTGACATAAAGTCTTCTGTCTCACTAGCTAAAGCCCCATTCCTCCAGATACCTCTTGAGTGCCCTGGAGAGAGTGAGGTAAGCTCACCAACCTGGGCCCCTCTTCTGCAAGGTACAGCTACCGTCTTAGCCTGTGCAGAGATAGCAGGGAGCGCGCAACACCCAGAAATGCTCAGAGGCCATCAGTGTGTAGCAGGAACCCCGCCTCATAATAACCAGGCAGTGTGGCAGCCTCAAGGCACTGATGCTGACCACGGGGTGAGGGCTAAGAGGACAGCAGCCCGCCCAGGCAGGAGAAGTTTGCTCTGTTCAGCCCGTCCAGATCCTCCTGCAGCTTGCACAGCCGGCTGTCCGAGTAGCTGTTCTCTGTCGCAGGGTTTTAGCTTGCTGTTTTCTCTGCCTGCTCCCACAGGCAGTGCCCTCTGTTTCTGTTCTGCCAGGACGAGAAGCGGCAGGAATACAGCAAACTGCATGCTGACAGGATCACCTCCTTGATAACCACGGGGCTGATGTCACTGTGTTCACTTAGAGCAGCTTACACACTGGGCTTCAGGGAGACATCTGTCGGAGAGGTGCAGGCCTGTTGGGAGGGCTTCTGAGGCTTTGCTGGGAGTGATAAACTTACGGGGCTCTGTGCCCAGCCCTTGTCGGACCCCCAGGCTAACTGCACTTCAGCCAGGCTCCACATCTCTCTCTAGCCTCTTTCACTTAACAGGCTCTCAGGGGACAGACAGCCTCTTTCCAGCGTTCTTAGAGGAGAAACTATAAGAAAGAAGTGAGCCAGTAAATTTGCATGCTCCAGATCCTGGGGGGTATGAAATCATCCATGGAAATGCCACTCTTATCTACCAGGCCTGTCAGGGGACGCGGTGTTCCCATCACCAGCATCTACAGCAGACGTGTCTGCTTCTCCCTCACTGACTAATGCTTTGATGGCCAGACTGCCTTCTGGAGTACTTCCAGTTTCTGACAGGTGGCTTCTGGGGTGGCCCTGGGTACAGTTTACCCTGCAAGGCCGCCCAGTTCAACTTGCAGGATTCTGGCTTGGCCATTGGGTTTTCGCTTGAGGTTGTTGACGACCGTGCAGCTTCTTTCCCGTCTGCTTTGCTCACATGTGCTCTCGCCTCCCCCGCCCAAGGCCTTTCTGGTATCCTTTCTCCTGGTGCAGCTGTGGCTGACCAGCCTTCCTCTTCTCAGTGAGGTGGGAGATGGAAGGCATGACCGTAAGCTCGGGCTGACCCTCCAGCCTTGTGGAGAAGCTTTCTTTGGTGAATTGTTCGCCACTGGGGAAAGACTATTTAGTGGGGGATCCAGATACACTTCTGAACAGTTTTTAATAACTGAATCAGACATTTTGAGTCCTTGCTCTGCCCTTGGAATAATTCACAGCCACATAACAAATCACCACCTCGGGCATCAGACTCTGGCCCTTGCCTCACTGATCCGGTGCCAGGGCAGGACTGCCCTGAGGGGAGGGTGCAAGGCTACATGACTGCAGGACACGGGAGGCAGGCTCGTGGCTCCCACGTGTGACTAGTGGCAGCAGCCACTGCCTGCCGCCTGGGCTCCAGCCCTAGACCTGTCTGTGTGTGTCTTTAGAGTAGAAGTGAGTCTCTCGTAGGCAGCATATATATATGAGTCTTGTTTTGTTATCCTTTCAGCCACCCTGTGTCTTTTGATTGGAGCATGTAGTCTCTTTATACTTAAAATAATTCTCGATAGGTATGTACTTATTGCCATTTCATTGATTGTTTTCTTGTTTTTGTAGTTCTTTGTTCCTTTCTTCTTTGCTCTCTCCTGTGATTTGATGACTATCTTTAGTGTTTTGTTTGGATTCCTTTTTCTTTTTTGTGTATGTGTCTTTTGTAGGTTTTTGGTTTGTGGTTACTATGAAGTTCATATATAACAGTGTCTGTGTTTATAAAGATAAACTGAAAATAATCAATCATATATCTATATATGCTTATATATATCAATTTAAAATAATCATTTTTTGAATGTGATGAGGGGAGTAAAAATGTAGGGTGGTTAGACTGCATTTGAACTTGAGATCATCACCTTAAAATAATCATTCATATTTATGAATGATTTTTACTCCCCTCAGCACATTTAATGCTTTTAATGTCATATTTCACATCTTATGTTTTGTATATCCCTTAACTACTTGTAGATATAGCTGGTTTTATACTTCTATCTTTTAATCTTCCTACTAGCTATATAAGTGGTTGATCTACTACCTTTACTGTATGTTTGCCTTTACCAGTGAGATTTTTCTCTTCATAATTTTGATATATCTAGTTGTGACCTTTTCTTTCCTGCTTACAGAAGTCTCTTTAACATTTCTTTTAAAGTTCGTTTAATGGTGCTAAACTCTTTTAGCTTTTGTTTGTAAAACTTTTTATCTCTGCTTCAAATCTGAATGATAACCTTGTCAGGTGTAGAGTATTCTTAGTTGTTATATTTTCTCTTTTATCACTTTGAATATATCATATCATTGCCTTCTGGCCTGCAAAGTGTCTGCTAAAAAGTCAGCTGATAGTCTTATGGGAATTCCTTATACCTCACTAGTTGCTTTTCTCTCTAATATTTACCATTTTCATTATAATGTGTCTTAGTATAAATCTCTTTGGGTTCATCTTGTTTGGACCTGGATATCTTTTTCCTGTCCCAGGTTAGGAAAGTTTTTCAGCTCTTATTTCTCCAAGTAATTTCTCTGCCCCTCTTTCCTTTTCTTCTGGGACCTTTGTAATATGAATGTTGGTATGCTTAATGTTTTATCAGAGGTCTCTTAGACTATCTTGCCTTTTTTTTTAATTACTTTTCCTTTTTTCTATTCAGTCTGGGTGATTTCTATAATCTGTTTTCCAGATTGCTGATCCATTCCTCTGTATAATCTAATCTACCATTTATTAATTATGGTGTATTTTAAAATTTCAGTTACTGTGTTCTTTAGCTCTGTTTAGCGCTTCTGTTAAAATTCTCACTGTTTTCCTTCTTCTACATTTGGTGCATATCCTTATGGTCATTCCTTTGAACTCTTTGTTAGATAGATTGCTTATCTCCACATTTAAATCTTTTTCTGAGGTTTTTGTCTTATTCCATTGTTTAAAACATATTCCTCTGCCTCCTCATATTGCCCAAATATCTGTTTATTTCTTTGTGTTAGATTGGTTGATGATGTTTCCTGATCTTGGGAAAATGGCATTTTTTACGAGACCCTCCTATGGCCCCTAGAGTTGTATGGTCTAGCTGTGCTCCCTGTGTGGGCTGCATGGGCCCTTAGCTGGGATGAGCTGGCTGCTGTGGGGCCCTGGTAGGAAGGGCTGGCCTCTAGCCCGGCTGGTGTGAGGCTGGACCTTGTGCAGTGGGCAGGTTGCCTGTCCAACCCAGGAGGTGCGTGGGGCTGCTGCTGACCTCCTGGTTGGTGAGCCTGGGGCCCTGCATGGCTGTCGGCGTAGCCTGAGGAGTTTGGAAGCACCTGCTTTCTTGGCGGCTGAGTGGTGAAGAATCTACCTGCCAATGCAGGAGACACAGGTTCAGTCCCTCAACCAGGAAGATCCCAGATGCTGTGGAGCAGCTAAACCTGTGCACCACAGCTATTGAACGTGTGCTCTAGACGAGCCCAGGAGCTGCAGCTACTGAGCCAAGTGCCCCAGAGCCCACGCTTGACAACAAGAGAAGCCATGCAATGAGAAGCCCACATACCCACAACTAGAGAGTAGCCCCTGCCTGCCGCAACTAGAGAAAAGCCTATGCAGCAACTAAGCACAGCCAAAAATAAATAAATAGATAAAATTATATATTAAAAAACTGCAGCAAGCCAGTCTGAGAGTGACAAACTTAGAAAATAAAAATACTGGTTCTATTTTAGCTCCTATTAAAAAGCCATACATGTTTTAAATTTTTCAATATATTATCTTTTATAATATAAAAGGGGCTATAATATAAAAGTGGCTATACATATATCTTTTAATATGAAAGGGGCTAAAGACACCTATAAATGAAGTGTCAGCATAAACCAGTTATTTGAGTTTGACAGCAAAAGTGTAAATATGACTATCGTTCCTGTTTGCCAATAGTTATCACCTGTTTGCTAATACTAGCCCAAGTTTCATAGCCTACATGTAAGAATTCAACACCATGTTTTGTGGAATACTCTAGTAAAATGTATTGATTTTCTCCTTTCTTGGGACATTAATTATGAAAAGTTAGGGAATGACTTCAGTTCAGTCAGTCAGCTCAGTCGCTCAGTCGTGTCTGACTCTTTGCGACCCCATGAATCGCAGCATGCCAGGCCTCCCTGTCCATCACCAAATCCCGGAGTTTACTCAGACTCATGCCCATCGAGTCGGTGATGCCATCCAGCCATCTCATCCTCTGTCATCCCCTTCTCCCCCTGCCCCTGGTCCCTCCCAGCATCAGGGTCTTTTCCAATGAGTCAGCTCTTCGCATGAGGTGGCCAAAGTACTGGAGTTTCAGTTTCAGCATCAGTCCTTCCAATGAATATTCAGGACTGATCTCTTTTCGGATGGACTGGTTAGATCTCCTTGCAGTCCAAGGGACTCTCAAGAGTCTTCTCCAACACCATAGTTCAAAAGCATCAATTTTTCGGCACTCAGCTTTCCTCACAGTCCAATTCTCACATCCATACATGACCACTGGAAAAACCATAGCCTTGACCAGACCAACCTTTGTTGGCAAAGTAATGTCTCTGCTTTTTAATATGCTGTCTAGGTTGGTCATAACTTTCCTTCCAAGGAGTAAGTGTCTTTTAATTTCATGGCTGCAATCACCATCTGCAGTGATTTTGGAGCCCAAAAAAATAAAGTCTGACACTGTTTCCACTGTCTCCCCATCTATTTCCCATGAAGTGATGGGACCAGATGCCATGATCTTAGTTTTCTGAATGTTGAGCTTTAAGCCAACTTTTTCACTCTCCTCTTTCACTTTCATCAAGAGGCTTTTTAGTTCATCTTCACTTTCTGCCGTAAGGGTGGTGTCATCTGCATATCTGAGGTTATTGATATTTCTCCCGGCAATCTTGATTCCAGCTTGTGCTTCTTCCAGCCCAGCGTTTTTCATGATATACTCTGCATATAAGTTAAATAAGCAGGGTAGCAATATACGGCCTTGACGTACTCCTTTTCCTATTTGGAACCAGTCTGTTACTGCATGTCCAGTTCTAACTGTTGCTTCCTGACTTGCATACAGGTTTCTCAAGAGACAGGTCAGGTGGTCTATTCCCATCTCTTTCAGAATTTTCCACAGTTTACTGTGATCCACACAGTCGAAGGCTTTGGCGTAGTCAATAAAGCAGAAATAGATATTTTTCTGGAACTCTCTTGCTTTTTCGATGATCCAGCGAATGTTGGCAATTTGATCTCTGTTCCTCTACCTTTTCTAAAACCAGCTTGAACATCTGGAAGTTCACGGTTCACATATTGCTGAAGCCTGGCTTGCTGCTGCTGCTGCTAAGTCGCTTCAGTCATGTCTGACTCTGTGCGACCCCATAGACAGCAGCCCACCAGGCTCTGCCGTCCCTGGGATTCTCCAGGCAAGAACACTGGAGTGGGTTGCCATTTCCTTCTCCAGTGCATGAAAGTGAAGAGTGAAAGTGAAGTCGCTCAGTCGTGTCCGACTCCTAGCGACCCGTGGACTGCAGCCTACCAGGCTCCTCCGTCCATGGGATTTTCCAGGCAAGAGTACTGGAGTGGGGTGCCATTGCCTTCTCCAGAAGCCTGGCTTAAACATATATAAATCAGGAAGACAGAAGCTTATTTATTCAATATTAATTCAGCTAATACTTGCTGATCACTGTGTGCCAGGCACAGATGTGGGCATTAGATATCAATGACAAAAAGTAGACCAAAACATTTGTGGTCTGCTCAATGCTCTGTGGTGATCTAAATGGGGAGGAAATCCAAAAAAGAGTGGATATATGTATACATATGGCTGATTCACTTTGCTATATAGTAGAAACTAATACAACATTGTAAAGCAGTTATACTCCAACAAAAATAAATTTAAAAATCTGCAGTCTAGTGGGAAGAAGAATAAAGTCTAGAATAAATGATAAACATAATAAATAACAAACGTATATTGTATACTAAAAATTGATGAAGTCTGTGCAAAAAGAAGAAAAGACTTGCAACATGGTAAAAGGAATTCCAAATGCAGGAAGAAGAGAAGGAACCATCAGATGAGATTGAGAAGACAGAATCCTGTGAGTAAGGTGTAGGAGAGTGTGATGTTCTGGAAACCTCGAAAAGGAAGTGTATCAAAGCAGAGGGAGTAATCAGCAGTCAGATGCTCCTCACTGTGTGAGACCAGAGACTAGACTGTAGGAGTTAGCCTCCAGAAGGAACACTGGTGATGTGGACGCGTTTCAGTAACTGGTACAATTTAATTCCTTTTGGCCATGGAACAGTAGTGACAGAAAAGAGTTACTGCTAAGCTGTCTTCTTTTTGTGGTCTTATGCCACTGGTGCTAGTTTGACCTTTGGTGATTGTATAACACCTAGACTGCTATTCACAGAAAACTTAGGATACTCTTGGCTTTGCTTGAATATCAACCTGTTCAGAGTGAACAAATGATTGTTAGAATTATACTGATAGCAACAGTAGGGAATGAAATTTCTGTTGTAAGAACCTCAAATCCAGAACTTTAGGAGCTAGTCATTTGGTAGTTAACATTATTTATATTCAGAAAAGCTCACTAAGAGAATCTGTGATGTGTGGGCATTATAATCAGCTGACTCCAGGTGGTATTCCTAGAGGTTGTTTTAGAAAGAAAGAAAATAGCTTAAAGAGGAAAAACTTCAATCCTGGTTTTAACCCCATTTGGGCCACTAAGAAAAAGAAGACCAAGTCTGGTAGAGAATTTGCCTCCTTTATTTTAATTTAATGTGTTATTCTAGATTTAAAATACATATGATTAACCTGGGGGATGGGAATGATGAGAAATTTAACGTTTACATGTTATCACCCTAGCAAGGGCCTACTTGAGTAGACAGCATCATGATATGTGGGCTGAGATGAGGCTGTTCTAGACAAGTCTCTCTTAGAATTAACCAATGGAAACTTCCACCTTCCAGAATTTTCATTACCTTAGGAATGCTCTGCCAAGACTGCTGAAACACAGCTGTGGGTGCTTTGCCGACGCCCACGTTGCCAATGTCAGGAAGGATGTACTTTTAAACCTCTAATTTATCTAATAATGTCTTTAGTGATTTGTGTAGGTTTGGCATTGTGCGGAAAATGCTTCCTAACTTGGTTTATAGCAAGAATTCAGAGTGCAGTCTTAAAATGTGTATTGTCTTATTATGCAAGTAGAAGATACTAACAAGACAACTCAGGGAAAATATCTGACTAAAATACTGTCCTGTCCATCTAACAAAACTTATCCACCCAAATATTTGAAAATAAATGAAAATTAGATATTTTATGCTAGAATAATCTTATTTGGCTATTGGTTCATGCTTCATACCAAGATGGCAATATACAGTGCTGAAAGAGAGTCAGCTTTCATATTCAATTCCAATCTGACTTCTTTCCTTTTCTCTAGTGGAAAAATTGGACTGGATTCATGTCAGCCTATAAAGTGGAGAAAGAATTATAAGCTCTTGTAAATAAACATTTTTAAAGAGGTAGGAAATAGTACTCTTTTGTTTTAAATATAAAGCTAGCCACAACTACTGAGCTTGTGTGCGGTAACTACTGAAGCCTGCACACCCTAGAGCCCATGCTCTGCAACAGGAGAAGCCACGGCAGTGAGAAGCGGGCACACTGCAGCCAGAGAAAGCCCTTGTGCAACAACGAAGACCCAATGCAGTGAAATATAAAACTTCATAACCAGTTGGTAACAATATTATTTCATATGATGCTTATGGCATAGACATGTCTCTTTAAGAAAACAATATGTAAAATCTGAAGGATTCTTTCCTTAACTGGTAGATTGACTGCAAGGATTGATTGCATTTATCAAAATAAATATACATTCAGCTTTTAACAATACACCTGGTATATAAAGGAGAGAGTATCCCCATATTGCTTACATAAGGAATATATAGCATTTATTTCCATTCTGCTTGGTGTATGTATGTAAGAACATTTGTTTGGATCTGAAGTATGTTAATTTATACCTTTAAATTGCCTTTGTTTTATCTTTGAAATTCAAAACCTTATTGGAATAGAATTATAGAATTAGAATTTTAAACCTGGAAGAGACTTCACAGTCATTTTATTTCCATTTCTTCATTTTTCCTTTGAGGAACTAAAATCCAGAGAATTTAAGCATCTTTTCTCAGGTTACCCAGCTAGAACTAGAACCAAGCTTTCTAACTCCTCATATTTCTGCTAAAACCTCTCTCCAACAAGTGAAAGTGAAAGTTGCTCAGTCATGTCTGACTCTTTGCGACCCCATGGACAATACAGTCCTTGGGATTGTCCAGGCCAGAATACTGAGTGAATAGCAATTAAAGGATAAATTGGCAGAAATTTTAGGTCTTGCTTGTGTGCAACTGTTTATGTCCAGGCTTCAAAGTCAGTAGTGATCCCTAATTATTCTTCGTCTTTTAAAAATATTCCTGCAAGCCCTTTAGGTGAAGGGAATGCTCTGGATTCTTCTGTGACTTGGTCCTGTGATGAAATCTAAGGAAATCCTTGCTCATCTAGAGCATAAGAAATGAGCGTACTCAGAACACACGTTTTGCTTCTCTGTGCTCCACTGATTATGATAGCGATTTGAGTAGTTCCCGTAATGATTGTCTTGCTTCTCAGGTGGCTCAGTGGTAAAGAATCTGCCTACCAATACAGGAGACACAGGAGATGCGGGTTTGATCCCTGGGTTTGATCCCCTGCAGAAGGAAATGGTGACCCACTTCAGCATTCTTGCCTAAAAATCCCATTGACAGAGGAGCCTGGTGGGCTATAATCCATAGGGTCACAAAGAGTCAGACATGACTGAGCTACTGAGCATGCACACATGATGATTATCTTCGTCTATTCGGGCTGCTTTAACAAATGACTGTAGACTGGAAGGCTTACAAGCAACAAAAATTTATTTCTTACATTTCTGGAGGCTGGGAAATTCAAGATCAAAGCATGGGCAGATTCACTGTCTAGTGAGGGCATGCTTTCTGGCATATGGATAACTATTTTCCTTGTGTCCTCACCTGGTGGAAGGGGCAAGGGAGCTCTCTGGGATTTCTTTTTCTTTTATTTATTTATTTATTTTTTTTTCCAGTGGGTTTTGTCATACATTGACATGAATCAGCAATAGATTTACACATATTCCCCATCCCGATCCCCCCTCCCACCTCCCTCTCCACCTGATTCCTCTGGGTCTTCCCAGTGCACCAGGCCCGAGCACTTGTCTCATGCATCCCACCTGGGCTGGTGACCTGTTTCACCATAGATAATATACATGCTGTTCTTTCGCAACATCCCACCCTCACCTTCTCCCACAGAGTTCAAAAGTCTGTTCTGTACTTCTGTGTCTCTTTTTCTGTTTTGCATAAAGGGTTGTCGTTACCATCTTTCTAAGTTCCATATATATGTGTTAGTATGCTGTAATGTTCTTTATCTTTCTGGCTTACTTCACTCTGTATAATGGGCTCCAGTTTCATCCATCTCATTAGAACTGATTCAATGAATTCTTTTTAATGGCTGAGTAATATTCCATGGTGTATATGTACCATAGCTTCTTTATCCATTCCTCTGCTGATGGGCATCTAGGTTGCTTCCACATCCTGGCAATTATAAACAGTGCTGCGATCAACACTGGGGTGCACGTGTCTCTTTCAGATCTGGTTTCCTCAGTGTGGTATGCCCAGAAGTGGGATTGCTAGAGGTCATGGTGGCAGTTCTATTGGTCCAGGTTTTTTAAAGGAATCCTCCACACTGTTTCCCAGTAGCGGCTGTACCAGTCTGCATTCCCACCAACAGTGTAAGAGGGTTCCCTTTTCTCCACACCCTCTCCAGCATTTGTTGCTTGTAGACTTTTGGATAGCAGCCATCCTGACTGGCGAGTAATGGTACCTCATTGTGGTTTTGATTTGCATTTCTCTGATAATGAGTGATGTGGAGCATCTTTTCATGTGTTTGTTAGCCATCTGTATGTCTTCTTTGGAGAAATGTCTGTTTAGTTCTTTGGCCCATTTTTTGATTGGGTCATTTATTTTTCTGGAATTGAGCTGCAGGAGTTGCTTGTATATTTTTGAGATTAATCCTTTGTCTGTTGCTTCATTTGCTATTATTTTCTCCCAATCTGAGGGCTGTCTTTTCACCTTACTTATAGTTTCCTTTGTTGTGCAAAAGCTTTTAAGTTTCATTAGGTCCCATTTGTTTATTTTTGCTTTTATTTCCAATATTCTGGGAGGTGGGTCATAGAGGATCCTGCTGTGATTTATGTCGGAGAGTGTTTTGCCTATGTTCTCCTCTAGGAGTTTTATAGTTTCTGTTCTTACATTTAGATCTTTAATCCATTTTGAGTTTATTTTTGTGTATGGTGTTAGAAAGTGTTCTAGTTTCATTCTTTTACAAGTGGTTGACCAGTTTTCCCAGCACCACTTGTTAAAGAGGTTGTCTTTTTTCCGTTGTATATCCTTGCCTCCTTTGTCAAAGATAAGGTGTCCATAGGTTCGTGGATTTATCTCTGGGCTTTCTATTCTGTTCCATTGATCTATATTTCTGTCTTTGTGCCAGTACCATACTGTCTTGATGACTGTGGTTTTGTAGTATAGTCTGAAGTCAGGCAGGTTGATTCCTCCAGTTCCATTCTTCTTTCTCAAGATTACTTTGGCTATTCGAGGTCTTTTGTATTTCCATACAAATTGTGAAATTATTTGTTCTAGTTCTGTGAAAAATACCGTTGGTAGCTTGATAGGGATTGCATTGGATCTATAGATTGCTTTGGGTAGAATAGCCATTTTGACAATATTGATTCTTCCAATCCATGAGCATGGTATGTTTCTCCATCTGTTTGTGTCCTCTTTGATTTCTTTCATCAGTGTTTTATAGTTTTCTATGTATAGGTCTTTTGTTTCTTTAGGTAGATATACTCCTAAGTATTTTATTCTTTTTGTTGCAATGGTGAATGGTATTGTTTCCTTAATTTCTCTTGCTGTTTTTTCATTGTTAGTATATAGGAATGCAAGGGATTTCTGTGTGTTAATTTTATATCCTGCAACTTTACTATGTTCATTGATTAGCTCTAGTAATTTTCTGGAAGAGTCTTTAGGGTTTTCTATGTAGAGGATCATGTCATCTGCAAACAGCAAGAGTTTCACTTCTTCTTTTTCTATCTGGATTCCTTTTACTTCTTTTTCTGCTCTGATTGCTGTGGCCAAAACTTCCAACACTATGTTGAATAGAAGTGGTGAGAGTGGGCATCCTTGTCTTGTTCCTGATTTCAGGGGAAATGCTTTCAATTTTTCACCATTGAGGGTGATACTTGCTGTGGGTTTGTCATATATAGCTTTTATTATGTTGAGGTATGTTCCTTCTATTCCTGCTTTTTGGAGAGTTTTAATCATAAATGAGTGTTGAATTTTGTCAAAGGCTTTCTCTGCATCTATTGAGGTAATCATATGGTTTTTATCTTTCAATTTGTTAATGTGGTGTATTACATTGATTGATTTGCGGATATTAAAGAATCCTTGCATTCCTGGGATAAAGCCCACTTGGTCATGGTGTATGATTTTTTTAATATGTTGTTGGATTCTGTTTGCTAGAATTTTGTTAAGGATTTTTGCATCTATGTTCATCAGTGATATTGGCCTGTAGTTTTCTTTTTTGTGGCATCTTTGTCTGGTTTTGGAATTAGGGTGATGGTGGCCTCATAGAATGAGTTTGGAAGCTTACCTTCATCTGCAATTTTCTGGAAGAGTTTGCATAAGATAGGTGTTAGCTCTTCTCTAAATTTTTGGTAGAATTCAACTGTGAAGCCATCTGGTCCTGGGCTTTTGTTTGCTGGAAGATTTTTGATTACAGTTTCGATTT